>NC_048585.1:29576269-29806269 GCF_013265735.2 Oncorhynchus mykiss | reverse complement strand
ATGTATGAGCAGCAGACATCCAGCCAGCCAAGTCAGCCAGAAGATTCATCCCAAATGGCACCCTATTCTCTATATAGCGCACTACTTTTGACCATGGCACATAGGGCCCATAGGGCTCTGGTCAAAAGTAGTGCACTATGTAGGGAATAGGGTGCCATTTGGGAGACCCAAAGACAGTCAGACCGCAGCTCCTCCAATGACAATGCCCGGTACTGAGTTTGACATGATCCTTCTATCCAGTCCAAATCACATCACACTTCATCCCCCCCCACCCGCACACCGAGAGGAGGCCAGCCAGTTCACGCTTAATCATCTTCATGGTCGCCTTTAGCCTTTTGGGGGTCCTAAGCGAGATTTGTATTCATTTTGCTGTGGGTCACAGATAAAAATGAGCAGTTTTACAACTCATTTCCTGCAATTCTACACATTTTCCCATGACCTATGCCATGTTAATGATATCTAAGTGAGAGTGACTAACACAATTAATGGGGGCCAGCTGGATGTCAGGGCCCCTATGCATGTTCCCTTTGTGACCGGTCAGTATTCAGCCATGATTACTACAAATTTAGATAGCTGGCTAGACTAACTTACCAATCTAAAAATTGTTAGCTGACATGGTTAATTGAGTGATTGTCAGTGACTGACATAAGAGAAATACTGCTAATGCACAACCAAATTTTGAACTTGCACTTTGTGTATTCTACTCTTCTAACTGTCTAATTCTTTCTAACTTGCTTATGCCTGGAGCTGACCCAGATCATCCTCCATATCCCATGAAGCTGTCGTGGACATTACCACCAGGGACACCTGAAGTCAATATTAAATAATTCTTTATCATCAGCAAGCTGGAGAGGTTCCAACAAATGTATGCACCAAGTAGTACACGTCTGTCAGGAGCTCTGCCGGTGCAGTCCCGTTAGTTCTCTTATATACTGCTTACACAGACAAGTTATATTTGCATGATTTAGCTCATTCAATAATCATAATTAATTCGTCATTAACATTTGGTTCATGCATTTGACTGACCTATACCTCACGAGGCTTCCTCACTCCAAGCTGAGACTTTGAAACTGAGACACCCCTTTCGGTTCTCAAAACAATGTTCTGGGCGTACTGCCAAATTGCTTATACTGATAGTGAGGATTCTTCCCAGGCATGATCAATCAGTCACTTGCATGAACCCAGTCAAATTGGTTATTAGAAAAGTACAAACATAAAACTTTTCTTCACAATCCCTCCTGTTATCACTCTGTGATAATCATTGTTGAATTTTAAGGTAAGCATTAGATTATAGCTTCTATTAAAAGTAGGTTATTCTATTAAAGTAAGCAAAATCAACACATACAACCAGACACTTCATCCTTTCAAACCCTTCACTCTGGGTTGTACAATCTAAAATACACACAAGGGATCCACAGACTCCATAGCTCTTCAATGTTTCCATAGCTCTTCAATAAATAAAAAAAATATTACAAAAAACACAAGGGGTAACGTTAAAGTATTAGAACATGAAGGACAAACAATACAGCATCAAGACACTATCAAACATGTATCAGTCTTTCCGCAACAGAACCATCCTTATGTGTGAGGGTGCGTGTGCATGATAGTGATATAAAATACAGTATATGTCATAGCTTCCATTTTCCTGATCACAATCTTGTGAAACCCGAACCCTCACCTGGCGCACAGACAGACAGACAGACAGACAGACAGACAGACAGACAGACACACAACACACAACACACAACACACACACACAGACACCCGGTAGCCTAGTAGGTTGGAGCAGCAACAGTTATGTCAGAGTGAGAAGATCAGGCAGAAAAATAGGTGGTATTTCATTTACAGTGCAGGCGATGAGAGAGCTGAAACCAGAGACATTATTTACAAAGTATACAAAAAATAAACAGTTTGTGTCACGTCCTGACCTTAGTTATCTTTGTTTTCTTTATTATTTTGGTTAGGTCATGGTGTGACAAGGGTGGTTGGTTTAGTTTTTGTACTGTCTAGGTATTTTTGCTCTGTCTAGGGTTTTTGTATATCTATGGGGTTTTAGTATGTCTAGGTATATGTAGGTCTATGGTGGCCTGAATTGGTTCCCAATCAGACGCAGCTACTTATCGTTGTCTCTGATTGGGGATCCTATTTAGGTTGCCATTTTCCATTTTGGTTTTGTGAGTTATTGTCTATGGTTAGTTGCATGTTAGGACTCGTTATATATAGCTTCACGTTCGTTTGGTTGTTTTGTATAGTTTGTTCAGTGTTCTCTTTCATTAAAGAGGAATGTATTCATATCACGCTGAGTCTTGGTCTCCTCGTTATGACGAACGTGACAGAATAACGCACCAAACCTGGATCAAGCAGCTTGAAAAGAAGGAACAGCGCTTAATGGGGAAATGGACCTGGGAGGAGATATTAGATGGAGCAGGACCCTGGACACAGCCGGGGGAGTATCGCCGTCCTAAGGAGGAGATAGAGGCAGCGAAAGCGGAACGGCGATACTATGAGGAAAAATACAGGAGAATAGAGGAACAGTGACGATATGAAAGTACACGGCTAGCAAGGAAGCCCGAGAGGCAGCCCCAATAAAAAAATGTTTGGGGGAGGCACAGGAGGAGATTGCATGAGTCAGGTAAGAGACCTGAGCCAACTCCTCGTGCTTAGCGTGGGGAGCGTGTAACTGGTCAGGGACCGTGTTACGCAGAGATGCTCATGGTGTCTCCAGTGCGCTATTCTAGCCCGGTGCGCTCTATTCCAGCTCCTCGCATTTGCCAGGCATCCAGCCAGGACGTCTTGAGCCAGCTCTATGTTCTGGAACTCCAATGCGTCTTCACGGTCCAGTGTATCCTGTGCCTCCTCCCCGCACTCGCCCTGAGGTGCGTGTCCCCAGCCCAGTACCACCTGTTCCGGCACCACGCACCAGGCCTCCAGTGCGCCTCGGCAGTCCAGAGTGCCCGGCGACAGTACCCAGTCCAGAGCGTCCAGCGACGGTCCCCAGTCCGGGGTCTCCAGCGGCGGTCCCCAGTCCGGGGTCTCCAGCGGCGGTCCCCAGTCCGGGGTCTCCAGCGGCGGTCCCCAGTCCGGGGTCTCCAGCGGCGGTCCCCAGTCCGGGGTCTCCAGCGGCGGTCCCCAGTCCGGGGTCTCCAGCGGCGGTCCCCAGTCCGGGGTCTCCAGCGGCGGTCCCCTGTCCGGGGTCTCCAGCGGCGGTCCCCAGTCCGGGGTCTCCAGCGGCGGTCCCCAGTCCGGGGTCTCCAGCGGCGGTCCCCAGTCCGGGGTCTCCAGCGGCGGTCCCCAGTCCGGGGTCTCCAGCGGCGGTCCCCAGTCCGGGGTCTCCAGCGGCGGTCCTCAGTCCAGAACATCTGGCGATGATACACGCAGCGAGGGTCCCCAGCCTGGGGCCGACGGTGAGGATCCGCAGTCCGGAGCCTCCGACAATGATCCACGGGTCAGTGATACAAGAGCAGACTCAGTGTAAAGAAGGGGGGCGGCATCCAAAATCAGAGCCGCCACCGAGGTTAGATACCCACCCAGACCCTCCCATATAGGTTTAGGTTTGCGGCCGGGAGTCCGCACCTTTGGAGGGGGGGGGGGGGAGCGGTTTATCGTTGTCTCTGATTGGGAATCCTATTTAGGTTGCCATTTTCCATTTTGGTTTTGTGGGTTATTGTCTAAGGTTAGTGGCATGTCAGCACTCGTTATATATAGCTTCACGGTCGTTTTGTAAAGTTTGTTCAGTGTTCTCTTTCATTAAAGAGGAATGTATTCATATCACGCTGCGCCTTGGTCTCCTCGTTATGACGAAAGTGACAGTTTGCCAATAACAATATTACCTTGACTTGAGCACAAAGCCAAAAGCGCCTCCAACACAGTTCCAAACACCCATAAACTCACACATCTGAGTAGGCCTGCAACTGGCAGAGGTCTGTAACAACATACTACCTCACCAATAGCTCTTCCTGAATGAGGAGTAAGGAAAGGAAAGGAAAAAGGACCTGCCCTATCAACATCTAAACTTGCCAATTTGACTGGTATGGTGGTCACGGTACCTAGCCACTGGCACCCACACGTGTTGATGAAATGTTTGCTATCTTCACCGTGCTCAGTGCACTGCAGGTTGTGCTACTAGCATGTCAATATCACAAATGTATGAATATTCAATTTCTCTTTCGTGGTCTTTTAATTGAAGGTTTTCATATTTTATTTCTACTTTACTGTATATCTCTTTTAATTAGTTCACCTTGTTATCTAGTACCCTGTGTGCGGTGTGTTGGAATGGGAATTTGATTGGCCAGGTCTGGATGCCAGATGTATGTGTGAGGCTGTAGTCGGGGGTAAGGAATCACTGCAGGATTGAGGAGAGGTGGATGTTATCCAGGTTTGATTAAGTTGGCTGGAGCCAAGTCTCTCCCCCTGTCCCCCCCTTTATCTCTCTCCTCTATTCTACCCTCCCTGTTTCCACCCCTCTTCTTATTTCCTCCCACCTTATCTCCCCCATCCCTCTCCTTCCGGTTTTTCTCCTCCTCTCCCTCTATCCATCCAGCTCGGCTCTCCACACAGGCGAGAATAGTAATGTTGTTTAGAAGCAATTAAAAACCTCTGTTGGGATCCTGGGTCAGGATTGAAGGATACATTTTGACAGAATGAGGCGATTGTTTTTATCTTCTTTGATATGTCCTTTATTTGTTTGTGCCGAGGGGATTTGAGCCATTTACATAGAGCTTATAGCTAGCTACATCTCTCAGAATCACCTCGGCAACATGAATTAATGCAGGAACACACACAGCATTCACGCACTCTCTCTCTCTCTCTCTCTCGCTCTCTCTCACACACACACACACACACACACACTCTCCATAGGGCCTTATTAACCTAATTGGCAGATTTGGGTGCTACGGTGCAGATTGGCCTGCTGGGATGGGAACTTGACGAGTGTCATGTCGTGCTTATCATCAGGCAGGAGAACAACTGGTGATGTCATCATTCTCCGTGGATACAATCTGTTACTGTAGCTCCTCATCTTCACCTGTAACACAGTCGAAAAGGGGAGGTGACAAGTCGAAAAGGGGAGGTGACAAGATGGTGGAAATATGCGACACATAAACATGTCCTCTGTTTCAGTCATCTGTTTGAGTTGAGTCTTCATTTCCTGCTTAATAACCACCATCGACCCTGACCAGCCACTGTGTCGTTGCAGCAGCATACAGCCCATCAACTCTCTGTGTGTGTGTGTGTGTGTGTGTGTGTGTAACTGTGTGTGTAACTGTGTGTGTGTGTGTAACTGTGTGTGTGTGTGTGTGTGTGTGTGTGTGTAACTGTGTGTGTGTGTGTGTGTGTGTAACTGTCTCTCCATTCACCATTTATCCTGACGCATATCCGCCCTTCTCTGTCAGATTGTTTTACAGTAGGTCTTTCTGTGTTTGTGTGTGTGTCTGGGTTAATTAGCTACAGAGCGGTCCCATCTATCAGCCCAATGCTCTGTCCCTGCCCAAGACAGCTCCATTAGCACTGTACACACACACACACACAGAGCAGCCCCAGCAGGGTAGAGGTGTGCTGAACCTTCGGATACAATATCTGGGTGGATATTATAATATAGCTTGGTAAAGTGAGCAGATAACTGGTACTAGAATCCCCTCAACATCAGTTGAAGTATAACTTACAGGTCCCAATGGACAATGCTGGTATTTCCCAAGTGACATCATCTGTCACTGTGACATCGACCTCACAGTAAGTCACTGTCTGTCCCCATATCCTCTTCTTCCCTTGATATGACCTGTGTAAAGTCTGCCTTTCAGACATACATACAATGCTAACCTGTGGACTGTGTGATTACATGAATGTGTTTGTCAATATACATGTATGTGTGTACTTGTGTGTACTGTTTGTGTTTAATAGTATTAACATGCTGATCGGTGCTTTCCCAGCAGAGAGTGGGGTGTGTAATTGTGGTGACTTTATTTTCCCTGGCATCTGTTTGAACGCCGCTACTCAGCCTCTCCTCTCTCCGACCGGCAGGCTGATTATTTGATCAGCTCTGATTGAAACTGCATATTCATTCGAGCAAATGGAATTAGAGGTGGATTCACGGCCTAATCAACTTCTCCAGCGAAATCGCAACGAGTCCTTCGTTTCCTTCCTCCTCTCCCTCCCTCTCCTGTGAAAACGGCTGCTTTCTCAACCCTCGGCTCATAGATGACTTCTACCGCGCGGCAGAGAGTCACAAGCTTGTCACCACAGTAGGACTGATATTATGGAGTCGACAAGCGGTTATTTATCCTTGTTTCTCTGCATTAGTCCAGAACGCGTATATTTCAATAAAAAGTTGTGACTCGTTTGACTAGTGACCCGTGAGCAGAGCCACATACAGTATATACATAATTATGTAAATGACTCAGGTCAGAAGAATGGGTTGTATTCATAAAGGTAGCTTTGACTTTAACTGTACGCTGTGCACAGTAGACAGCACAGTATATAGTACAGTATTGAGTATAGTAGACAGTACAGTATACAACACAGTATACAACACAGTATAGAACACAGTAGACAGTACAGTATACAACACAGTATACAGCACAGTATACAACACAGTATAGAGTGCAGTATAGAGTACAGTAGACAGTACAGTATAGAGTATAGTAGACAGTATACAGTATACAGTATAGTAGACAGTACAGTATAGAGTATAGTAGACAGTACAGTATAGAGTATAGTAGACAGTACAGTGGACAGTACAGTATAGAGTATAGTAGACAGTACAGTATAGAGTATAGTATACAGTACAGTATAGAGTATAGTAGACAGTACAGTATACAGTACAGTATACAACACAGTATACAGTACAGTATAGAGTATAGTAGACAGTACAGTAGACAGTACAGTATACAACAGTATACAACACAGTATACAGTACAGTATAGAGTATAGTAGACAGTACAGTATACAACACAGTATACAGTACAGTATAGAGTATAGTAGACAATACAGTAGACAGTACAGTATACAGTACAGTATACAACACAGTATACAGTACAGTATAGAGTATAGTAGACAGTACAGTAGACAGTACAGTATACAACAGTACACAACACAGTATACAGTACAGTATAGAGTATAGTAGACAGTACAGGATACAATACAGTATAGAGTATAGTAGACAGCACAGTATACAGTATAGAGTATAGTAGACAGTACAGTATACAGTACAGTATAGAGTATAGTAGACAGTACAGTATACAGTACAGTATAGAGTATAGTAGACAGCACAGTATACAGTACAGTATAGAGTATAGTAGACAGTACAGTGGACAGTACAGTATAGAGTATAGTAGACAGTACAGTATAGAGTATAGTATACAGTACAGTATAGAGTATAGTAGACAGTACAGTATACAGTACAGTATAGAGTATAGTAGACAGTACAGTAGACAGTACAGTATACAACAGTATACAACACAGTATACAGTACAGTATCGAGTATAGTAGACAGTACAGTATACAGTACAGTATACAACAGTATACAACACAGTATACAGTACAGTATAGAGTATAGTAGACAGTACAGGATACAGTACAGTATAGAGTATAGTAGACAGCACAGTATACAGTACAGTATAGAGTATAGTAGACAGCCCAGTATACAGTACAGTATAGAGTATAGTAGACAGTACAGTATACAGTACAGTATAGAGTATAGTAGACAGCACAGTATAGAGTATAGTAGACAGTACAGTAGACAGTACAGTATACAGTACATTATACAGTACATTATAGAGTATAGTAGACAGCACAGTCGACAGTACAGTATACAGCACAGTATACAACACAGTATACAGCACAGTATACAACACAGTAGACAGCACAGTATACAGCACAGTAGACAGCACAGTATACAACACAGTATACAGCACAGTATACAGCACAGTATACAACCAAGTATACAGCACAGTAGACGGTATAGTATACAGCACAGTATACAGTACAGTAGACAGTATAGTATACATCACATTAAACATCAACGTAGACAGTACAGTATACAGCACAGTATACAGTACAGTGTACAACCAAGTATACAGCACAGTAGACAGTACAGTAGACAGTATAGTATACATCACAGTATACATCACCGTAGACAGTACAGTATACAGCACAGTATACAGTACAGTAGACAGTATAGTATACATCACATTAAACATCAACGTAGACAGTACAGTATACAGCACAGTATACAGTACAGTGTACAACCAAGTATACAACACAGTAGACAGCACAGTAGACAGTAGAGGTAGACAGTATGATTTTTCAACGCCGATACCGATACCGATTATTAGAGGACCAAAAAAGCCGATACTGATCAAGCGGACGATTTTTAAAAATTTATTTTTAATAGTGACAATTACAACAATACTGAATGAACACTTATTTTAACAGTAGACAGTACAGTAGACGGTATAGTATACATCAGTATACAGCACAATAGACAGCACAGTATACAGTACAGTATACAGTACAGTATACAGTACGGTATACCGCACAGTATACTGTATTGTATTTATTTAATGTGTGTGGTATACTGCTTATTTATCAACTCATTACTTCTCTATGTTACTCATCCCACTCAGTCTTTAATTTCCTCATTCTCTCCGTCTTTTTCTTTAACAGAGATCAAAAGAGGCATGCTTTCCGAGGTCATTAGGTCACTTTCTCATCGCCATGCCGATACGAACGAACGTGATTTCATATTCATGATCTCACATCTTTCTTCCTTTGATGTGGGAAAATAAGATCCACTGTTTCATCCTTCATTTGTTTACCTTCATCCAACATACATATTTAATATCTACTTGGCTAAACTTTACGAACGTCTGTATTGCCTTGTGTTTGTAATAGTCCTTTGTTTTGGAAACTATAAACTCTTCAAAAGTTCACTTACCATTCGTCAAAACAAATACATCTTCCAAGAGCGCTGACAACATTGAAAATGTAGCTAGTGTAATCGTCTTTCATGGCTGGAAGATTGGTGAAAGTGTGTGAAAGTGAGAGCCTCCTCGCCTGGGAATCAAAGAAGTCTCCAATTACTTGTTGGTTGTTAGATGTGCTGTTTTTGAGCTGACAAGCGTTGATAGCACTGAGACTCAGAGACACTGAGCAGTGGGTTCCATCAGTATTCTCTACAAGGAGCTGGCCTTCTGGTATCCCTCCACACCTTCCATTCCCCATCTACTGATTCAGCTGTGTTCAGCTATCATGACAGTTTGTGTTTACATAGTTTGTGTGTGTGTGTGTGTGTGTGTGTGTGTGCGTGTGTGCGTGCGTGCGTGCGTGCTTGCACAGGGAGAGAGAATGTGACCTGCCTCTGGGTCTTGATTATGATTGGCAGCTCTTCCCTCTCTCTGAGAATGCCATTGAAGCAGCCTTAGACTATGTGTGTGTGCACACGTCCGTGTGTGTGTTTATGTGTGTGTATAGAGTGCATTCAGAAAGTATTCAGACCCGTTGACTTTATCCACATTTTCTTACGTTAAAGCCTTATTCTAAGATGGATTCAATTGTTTTTACCCCTCATCAAACTACACACAACAGCAGTAATGACAAAGCAAAATCTGTTTTTTTGAAATTTTTGCAATTTATAAAACAAAAAATAAAAACTGAATTATTAATTTACATAAGTACTCAGAACCTTTACTCAGTACTTTGTTGAAGCACCTTTGGCAGCGATTACAGTCTTTTTGGGTATGACACTACAAGCTTGGCACAACTGTATTTTGGGAATTTCTCCCATTTTCTCTGCAGATCCTCTGAAATTCTGTCAGGTTGGATGGGGAGTGTTGCTGCACAGCTATTTTCAGGTCTCTTCAGAGATGTTTGATTGGGTTCAAGTTCAGAGACTTGCCCCGAAGCCACTCCTGCATTGTCTTGGTTGTGTGCTTAGGGTCGTTGTCCTGTTGGAAGGTGAACAGTCTGAGGTCCTGAGTGCTTTGGAGCAGATTTTCACCAAGGATCTGTTTGTACTTTTCTCTACTCCTCTTTCCCTCAATCCTGAATTGTCTCGCAGTTCCTGCCGCTGAAGAACATCCCTACAGCATGACACAGCCACCACCATACTTCACCGTAGGGATGGTGCCAGGTTTCCTCCGGATGTGATGCTTGGCATTCAGGCCAAAGAGTTCAATGTTGGTTTCATCAAACCAGAGAATCTTGTTTCTCATGGTCTGAGAGTCGTTTATGTGCCTTTTGGGCAAACTCCATGCGAGCTGTCATGTGCCTTTTACTGAGGAGTGGCTTCCCTCTGGCCACTCTACCATAAAAGCTGGGTTGGTGGAGTTCTGCAGAGATGGTTGTCCTTCTGGAAAGTTCTCCCATCTCCACAGAGGAACTCTGGAGCTCTGTCAGAGTGACCATAAGGTTCTTGATCACCTCCCTGACCAGCTCTAGGAAGAGTCTTGGTGGTTCCAAACTTCCACTGTGTTCCCCTGTCAATGCTGCAGAAATGTTTTGGTACCCCTCCCCAGATCTGTGCCTTGACACAATCCTGTCTTGGAGCTCTTCAGACAATTCCTTTGACCTCGCGGCTTGGGTTTTGCTCTGACATGCACTGTCAACTGTGGGACCTTATAGAGACAGTTGTGTGCCTTTCCAAATCATATCCAATCGATTTAATATACCACAGGTGGATTACAATCATGTTGTAGAAACATCTCAAGGAAAATCAATGGAAACAGGATGCATGTGAATTCTTACATAAATAAGGTATTTAAAAAAAAACGCTTTATACATTTGCAATCATTTCTAAAAACCTGTTTTTGCTTTGCCAATATGGGGTATTGTGTGTGGATGAATGAGGATAGGCTGTAGCGTAACAAAATGTGGAAAAAGGCAAGGGGTCTGAATAATTTCTGAATGCGCCGTATGTGGTGTATGAGTGTGTATGGGAGTGCGAACATACAAGTGTGAGTGTGTGTACATGTCTGTGTGTGTCAATGTGTGAGAGAGAGAGTGTGTGTATAATTCAGCACTAGGGCAGTAGCTCCCTCCGGAGAAATCAACCTGTCAGTCGGCCATCTCTCACCCAGAGTCCATTACTTGGCCCTTGGATGTACACAGAGAGCTAATATTAATAATATGCATGTCAATCTCTCCCGGCTCAAAGTGGAGGAGAGATTGACTTCTTCACTGCTCGTCTTTATGAGAGGTATTGACATGTTGAATGCACCGAGCTGTCTGTTTGAACTACTGGCGCACAGATCGGACACTCATGCATACCCCACAAGACATGTCACAACAGGTCTCTTCACAGTTCCCAAGTCCAGAACAGACTAGGGAAGGCGCAGGGTACTAAATAGAGCCATGACTACATGGAACTCTATTCCACATCAAGTAACTCATGCAAGCAGTAAAATAAAATAAAAACACCTTGTGGAACAGCAGGGACTGTGAAGCAGCATAAACATAGGC
Source organism: Oncorhynchus mykiss (assembly GCF_013265735.2). Lineage (NCBI taxonomy): Eukaryota > Metazoa > Chordata > Actinopteri > Salmoniformes > Salmonidae > Oncorhynchus > Oncorhynchus mykiss. Next base: position 29,794,818 of record NC_048585.1, on the reverse strand, counting down.
ACATGCAAACACACACGATAGCATACGCACTATACACACATGTACACATGGATTTTGTACTATATATCTGTGGTAGTGGTGGAGTAGGGGCCTGAGGGCACACAGTCTGAATGTATTGTAACGTTTTTAAAGTTGTATTAACTGCCTTCATTTTGCTGGATCCCAGGAAGAGTAGCTGCTGCCGAGGCTAATGGGGATCCATAATAAATACAAATACCTCCCTATCCAAGCCTCTCTATTTCTACTTCCCTATCCAAGCCTCTCTCTCTACCTCCCTATCCAAGCCTCTCTATTTCTACCTCCCTATCCAAGCCTCTCTCTCTACCTCCCTATCCAAGCCTCTCTCTCTCTACCTCCCTATCCAAGCCTCTCTCTCTACCTCCCTATCCAAGCCTCTCTATTTCTACTTCCCTATCCAAGCCCCTCTCTCTACCTCCCTATCCAAGCCTCTCTCTCTACCTCCCTATCCAAGCCTCTCTATTTCTACTTCCCTATCCAAGCCCCTCTCTCTACCTCCCTATCCAAGCCCCTCTCTCTACCTCCCTATCCAAGCCTCTCTATTTCTACCTCCCTATCCAAGCCTCTCTATTTCTACCTCCCTATCCAAGCCCCTCTCTCTACCTCCCTATCCAAGCCTCTCTATTTCTACTTCCCTATCCAAGCCCCTCTCTCTACCTCCCTATCCAAGCCCCTCTCTCTACCTCCCTATCCAAGCCTCTCTATTTCTACCTCCCTATCCAAGCCTCTCTATTTCTACTTCCCTATCCAAGCCCCTCTCTCTACCTCCCTATCCAAGCCTCTCTATTTCTACCTCCCTATCCAAGCCTCTCTCTTTCTACCTCCCTATCCAAGCCTCTCTATTTCTACCTCCCTATCCAAGCCTCTCTCTTTCTACCTCCCTATCCAAGCCTCTCTATTTCTACCTCCCTATCCAAGCCTCTCTCTTTCTACCTCCCTATCCAAGCCTCTCTCTTTCTACCTCCCTATCCAAGCCTCTCTCTTTCTACCTCCCTATCCAAACCTCTCTATTTCTACCTCCCTATCCAAGCCTCTCTCTCTCTACCTCCCTTTCCAAGCCTCTCTCTTTTTACCTCCCTATCCAAGCCTCTCTCTTTCTACCTCCCTATCCAAGCCTCTCTATTTCTACCTCCCTATCCAAGCCTCTCTCTTTCTACCTCCCTATCCAAGCCTCTCTCTTTCTACCTCCCTATCCAAGCCTCTCTCTTTCTACCTCCCTATCCAAACCTCTCTATTTCTACCTCCCTATCCAAGCCTCTCGCTCTCTACCTCCCTTTCCAAGCCTCTCTCTTTTTACCTCCCTATCCAAGCCTTTCTCTTTATACCTCCAAATCCAATCCTTTCTCTACCGCTCTATCCAAGCCTCTCTCAGCCTCCCTGCCTACCTTCATACCCCAGCCTGTCTCCTGTCTGGGGCTCTCCTGCCTAGCTTCTCTGCCTCTCTCTCTCAGGCACCTTGGCTGGGGTCTGTGCTGTTCTGGGGCTCTTTCAGCTGGGCTGTCTGGTCCCTGACAAACCACTTGGATGGAATATGACCTCTGGCTAGTGTAATCTATCTCCATTTCTTCAGTGCCATGCTATCAGTAATTACCCTCTCATTCTGTCCCCCTATCCTCTGAAGAGTGACGCCATTTCTACTCTCATCTATCTCAACGCATCCCTTCATCTCTCTCTCTCGGCTTACTCTGTCTTTCCTCAGAATCCCCTCAGATCATGTATGCGTGTCCTTGGCTCCCAATCTAAGTTATAACATGTTAAACACCTTCACCTCTCCTTCTCCATCCTAACTCACCCCCTTTCCTCTTTTTTTCCTCTCTCCCTCTCTCCTCAGATCCCTCAGATCAGCTATGCGTCCACGGCCCCGGAGCTCAGTGACAACACGAGGTATGACTTCTTCTCCCGCGTCGTTCCTCCGGACTCCTACCAGGCCCAGGCAATGATGGACATCGTCACGGCGATGGGATGGAACTACGTGTCCACGCTCGCCTCCGAGGGGAACTACGGCGAGAGCGGTGTCGAGGCCTTCGTGCAGATCTCCCGGGAAACAGGTATGTGGAATGACGAAAACATGCTCAAGACACTCTCATACAGACAGTACTGAATGGAGGTGCTGAATCTTGATCACAGTGAACACAGTTCACAGTCTACAATTCTTGAGCATTTGGACATCTCTCTTCAGTGATGGGTCTCTGTGGATCTCTGAACAACAGTAGCTGCCCTAGTAAATGGCAGTCTCAAACATATCTTTTTAAAAACATCAGTGGAATTAACTGTCAGATAGTATCTGTCAGCTACAGATTGACAGTTAGTCAGCATAAAAAAAACACTGATTTCATCAGATAAAGTCTCTAGTGGTTTTAACTTGTCTCTGTGTGTTTGTTGAGAGTGCTCGGGTTTGCCAGCAATCACTGATGTCTCTTTTTCTTAGTGTGAGAAGGGAAACATCAAATGACACCTCATCTCCCATATACTGAAATGCATAATGTTTGCTTGGGGAATATGGCATCAATCAATTCAGACACGTGAATTTCCCCCCAAACTCACAGATATACATCAGTGAGCATTGGAGCCCCTGCTGTGCTTACTGCTGTAAGCAATGCTGCTAGTTTCTACTGTGTGACTTGACTGTGGGTTTCTATACTGTGGGTTTAGTTGTTGTGCTGCTCTCTTCCCTGCTATGCTGTGCTAAGGGCTGTGTGCTGTGACAGTGAACAGTCAGCTGTTCAGATGTTTAGCCTTGCTAGGGCTGTGCAGATGTTGACATGGCTGGAGGGGTGAGGGGGAGGAGGGAGAGGGAAGAGGAGGGGAAAGGGAGAGGATGAAGAGGAAAGAAGCAGGCCCGAACATCAGCAGTGGAGCTGTCTGTATGTCTGTCCATTTGATACGATGCTGAGCAACACATTTAAAAGCTAAACGAGAATACCCTGCAGATCCACACACTCAAACTAACATATTTCATTCAGTAGGCTTTGGGTAGGGGGCAAATTACAGTCCTAAGTGGTTAGAATGAAGTAAATGTCCATTCCTTGTTTCCTGCTCCCGAGCGGACAGCTTTAATTCCACTACACTGTGTATTGTATTCTAGTTGTGGAGTAATACTAACACCTGTCATGGAAATTTGTACTGAGAGAGACTATGTCATTTCTTCAAACACATATCTTTATTTAATATCGATGAATTTTTGCTATAATGAAGCTGTCGTCCCCACACTCTAAAATGTGTTGTTGAGGCTTAACCTTAACAGACAATGTTCGTTCTTATATAGCTGACACTAAGAATGCTTAGTCATGGCTTGTTCCACCCCTCCCATGCAGATTGGGTACATATTGTGGTTATTTGCACCCGGTGTTGTTTTAACCCCCACTTGGCTTAGTCTCCCAGATGCAAGAATGATTTTGAGACAATAAGGGATTGTTCTACTCCTAAACTATCTCTAGTAAAACCCATTATTGACCATACACCCAGATTAGCTGCAGGGAGCTAGAGTGGAGACCATAAAAACACAGCATTAGTAGAAATGTCTTACTATTTGTTAAGTATTCATTGTTAACTGATTTTTAAAATATTAATAGTTAAGTTAGTTTCTCACACACCATGATCCTCCCACTACCCTGTCTGTGGCGGTCTCTGGACACACGCACGCACACACACACACACACACACGAGGGTGGTCCGGAAGATGTACCATATGTTTGAGCGTACACGTGTTCGTCTATGTGCCTACATGTATGTGTGTGAGGAGTCTGAGAGGAGAGAGAAGTCGACTGACTGTCCCTCTGAAGTGGTTTTAATGAAGAGAAGCTGGGAGGAGGAGAAGAGAGAAGGATGAGGCGAGGGGGAAAGGGGAAGAAAGGAACAACAGAATGAGGCCACAGCAGGCTACATGGATGTAATCACAAAGTAATGACAGGTTCTCTCTCTCTCTCTCTCTCTCTCTCTCTCTCTCTCTCTCTCTCATTGCCAGTGATTGAATTAAGGAGTGATTGTTAGGTGATTGAATTATTATTTAATATTATTATTATTACTATGATGACTGCCACCACCGCTTACGCTCCTCCCTGCGTGCTGCTACTGAGCAGCTGTGGTAATTGCTGTTTAATTGAGGAGTTATGATTCCAGAGACGTTGTGTTTGTGTTCGTGAAGCACGTCTCAGCTCCCTTTAGGCATATTAAGGATGTTTTCACCATAACGTGTAAGATGCACCTAACCATTAATGATGGGATGATGGGAGATGTCTGTAGAGAGAGGCAATGGTGTGTCCATTTTAACTAGCTGACTCTCTCCTCTTGCGTGAGGCAGGGGAAAGCGAGGGAGTGAAAGCAGGAGAGACCGAGAGGGAACGAAAGACCTTGAGCATTCAGGTTGACTATAGGTTGTGACAGTGTAGTACACTATTTTCCTATTTCTGCGTGTGAAGAAGAAGAGAGAAAGGAGTGAGAGGGAGAGAGAGAGAGAGAGAGCATGAGAGAGAAGGCGTGGGAGATAGGGAAGAGACTGGGGGGGTTTGAGAGACCGAGAGGAAGAGGGATAGAGTGAAAGAGAGGGAGAGACAGAGAGATGCGACATGGAGAGAGAGAGAGATGTTGAGGTAGAGTGATCCAGATGGAAGGTAGAGAGATCCAGATGGGAGGTATTCTCTCTCTCCCGTCCAGACATCCAGATGACAGGCTCTCCTCCAGCTGTAGGATAAGAGTTGGATTACAACATAGAGATGGAGGATTCACACACACACACAGAGAGAGGGAGACAGAAGATTTAACAGACAGCCAATTAGCCTAGTAACTAATGTCACACGATAGTCAGATGAGAAAGTCAATAGACATGCAACAATGAGCACCATGTTTCAGCGTCAGCTTGGTAGGAAGTAACAATCCTTGTTTCCTCTGTGTGTGTGTGTGTGTGTGTGTGTGTATGTGTGTGTGTGTGTGTGTGTGTGTGTGTGTGTGTGTGTGTGTGTGTGTCTCCTCTCAGCTCCCCTGCCTCCCTTCTGGTAACAACCTCTCATAAATACCTATCCAATTGACCTTTGTTTCATTTGTTCATTAACCTTTGATTATCTGGAATTAATTCCATTCACATTTAGCAAACAAACCAGGGCTCCCAGACGAGATGCGTCCAAAAAAAGATAATAACAGCAAATGATTAGCAAACAAGGGATGAACATAGGTTCACTGAGCCCGAACCGTTCCCTGAACAGTTCCACATGACTGGACCTCATTGTGGTGGGGAGACTGGGACAGCTGTAGACTGACAGTTATAATGACCAGCATCAGTGTGTGTGTGTGTGTGTGTGTGTGTGTGTGTGTGTGTGTGTGTGTGTGTGTGTGTGTGCGCGCGCGCCTGTCGGTGTGCGTGTGTGTGTGTGTGTGTGTGTGTGTGTTGACAAACGTCTCTCCCATTGCCTCTCCGTGTTGAGTAGCAGTAGCAGTGGATGCCTCAAGGCTAGACGAGGCCAGTACATGACAGTGCTGACTATAGACTGACATTCTAGAAGGACCCTCCGATGTTGGTGGATGTCAGACTTTAGAGCAGACTTAATTTAACCCTGTTGTCTCTTAGCCTCTCCCTCTTGTGTAGTAGTGGACACCTCGAGGCAAGATCAGGCCAGTTCATGACACTGCATTCATCCATGTGTAATGTCAGGGGAGGGGTACTGCATGGCTTATAATACGTTTGGAGGACGTTGACATTAGGACAGACATAACCCTATTCCTCTTGTGCAATAGTGGGTGCCTAGTGGCTAGAGGAGGGATATGCCTAGTGATATGATCATCCAGGCCGTAAGGCTTTGCCTAAATGAATCACCAGAAGGAGATCCACAGAAGATCCCATGCCCTCGTGGAATAGCCTAAAGCGACAACCTCTCATCGCCCCTCCTGCACCCCCTTTTCTCTTCCTCCTCCACTCTCCAATAGTTAGTATCAGAGCATGCTTGTTACACAGACAGACCGACAGGCAGATTCAGAGACGTGCCTGGAGAAGGCCAGGGCCTCCAAACCTCCAGACTGCTCCAGTGACATCCAGACAGATCCAGGCAGAGGCCCTGACTATGGCCTGTCATGACAGGCCTCAGGCGGGCATTCGACAGGCCTGACCAGGGGCTGACACGGAGTGGAGGGAACTGACCATGAGTCACCATGGCTGGTGAATGAAAGGACACAGTGACAACACCCTCCAGCCACCTTTCTCTCTAATGATCATTAAGGAAATCTTCATCTTCTGCCTCCAGACCCCTGGTCAGATCTGGCAGAGAGAGGCAGTAGCTGACTGGGCCAGCAATAATGAACACGGCTCTGAATCAGTTACCTTCTCCTGGAGCAACACCAGCTTATCCCAGCCTCTGTCCCCCAGGCGACAACAACCCAGCTCAGTACCTGCCACTAGGGCAACAGCCTAACGCAGCCCAGCACAACCTTCTGCCAGCCTGTAGAGCTTTGACCCTAAACCAACCATTATAACCAGTAGAGGGACTCTCTGACCTTACATCACCCCAGCCTGCTGTCCCTGCTGGGGTGAAGAAGAGAGGATAAACCCTGGGAACTGGAGACCAGAGAGCCTGTGTGCCTGCCGGGGCTCTTAGCCAGTGTGTGTGTGCGTGTGTGTGTGTGTGTGTGTAAGCCTCGAGGGATTAGGGAAACCACATCTCCATAATGTAACGGACTGTGAGCTTTAGTCACCAGCCCTGAACAGAGAACAGATACCAGCACCAGCACACAAGGACTGTTCTATAGCAGCTCAACTGGCATGGGAGAGGAATTCAAAGCACCACAGATGGACGAACGAAGACAAAACATCTCTTTGAGAATCATTCATTAAATGGTTATCTCAACGAGCTATTTAATTAGCTTTGTAGGATTTAATGATTTAATCACCAGACTTTAATTTCCATCGCTGTCTGAAATCCTCGCTGTCCCTCAACTACGGTGGAGGTCTGACTCATTTTACAGACCATAATATTGTATGAGTCAGCCTAAAGCCGTGTGTGTGTGTGTGTGTGTGTGTGTGTGTGTGTGTGTGTGTGTGTAGAAACCTTGTTTTCAGGCACCCTGTCCCCACAGATCAGTTGTGGATTAAAACACAGGTGTCTGCCTTTATCTGACTGTTCATCATGCCACACCACAGCACTGTATGAGACACCGCATAAGACGCTGTGTTGATTGATGATGGAGGGAGTAGAGAGCTTATATGGAGGAGGAGGAGGAGGAGGAGGAGGAGGAGGAGGAGGAGGAGGAGGAGGAGGAGAAAGAGAAAGAAGAGGATGACATTGACAACGTAGTGGAGGCCTATCCTTCACTGTCAGCCATTGTCCCCCGGGTGGCTTTATTCTCCCAGATCCTTGTCCTTGATTATGGGCTTCTGAGGATCAAGGGTAGGGGCTGATGTAATTCATCATTGTCTCAGAAAAGCACACAGAGAGAGAGAGGAGAGGTCATGAGCAGATGAGCTCCTGCATTTTTCAGCATGTTCTTAAAAAAAGATTTAGAGTTAGATAAACTTGGATTTTTTTGTCAGGGACCTAAACAGGATGCTACCCTCTACAACATAACCTTGACTCCAAATCAAAACTTAAAACCTTTCGTCTGATTTTGGACGGAAATACGGAATCACGTGGAAGGTTTACAACTACTAAAGATTATTATTCCAAAGATATACAGCAAATGCTCTGGAAAACAAAAGAAACCTGAAAACACCATTCAAACTGGAACGGAGTGAGTAATGTTTAGTCTGAAGCTATATTTTATTTCCAAAAGCCAAGAAGAAAAATACATGACATTACTTTATTAGGACTGAATGCTAAATTAAGGCTGCCAGGCTTGATACAACCTCAATTAGCACTGACGTGTCAAGTCAGAGATGTCAAAGCCCTTTAGCACAACAATGGCATGAGAGTCGCACAGTCTACTCCAACCAAATGGAGAGGCATTAGAAGCTGCCTCCTGCTGTTCAGAGTTAAATAAAATACAGTACCCTGTGTATGTAAAGAATGATAAGACACAAAAAGAGCACAAAATGAAGCTCCTTATGGAAAATCAAGAGACATTTTTTGCGGACTATTATAAGAATGGGAACATCAGCAACCTCATCTTCCACACAGACCATCTCCTGGCATGACACAGTGCTATATTAGCACACTACCCCTCTGTTAAGGGGGGTGGGGGTTGTTACCAAGGGGTGGAAACTCAGGATACTATACAACGAGGACTCTGAGTCAGCTAATATAAATCTCTATAAGTCTGGAACAGTATTCGTACAGGGCAACCCCAAACAGTTTCAGCTGGACTTTCACCTAATCAAAGAATTAGCTCAGCAGGAGAAGCTCTCCCTTGAGAAAGATACCCCCAAACCCAAGCGGGTCAGACCAGACCTCTTCATTATACAACCCCACAGACGAGCAACCCCAAGCAAAAAGTAAGTCAACCTACCAGCACAGAGTGCTACTCCCTCATTGAAATGAAGGATACATTCACCCAGCTGGAGGTAAGGCAGGTGGAGCTGGAACAGCAGGTGTTTACACTCCAGTCAGCACAGACCCAGACAACAGTCCAGCACAACAACACCACCTTAAAAAGACCCGGAGAGCTGGAGGTGGAGAGAGACATATCTGCACTCTGGACTGTGGTGAGACAACTTCAACAGGAAGCAGGAGCAGGAGAAGAACAGAGCACTAGAGGAGAGGATCAGACTGCTGGAGGAGAGGGTGAGGGGGATGGCATGTGACAGAGAACAACCCACTAGAGAGGTGGCCACCCCCGCAGAGGAGTGAGTAGAGCAGCCCACCTCAGCTCCCGACAAAAGTCTCGACACCACAGCAGAACAGTCCACTTCAGACCCTGACCACGTCGACATCACAACTGGACAGACCTGGAAAAACCCCAAGCCCAGGGGATCTCACCCCCTCTGAGCACCCCCCCGTGTCAGCCACCCTGATACCCCTCCTGACAACCCCCCCACACCCACCGAGGACATGGTGTCCAAACACCCAGCGCACCCTAGACATTCTGCCTGAGGACCAACTAGGTTCAGCTAGCCACATAATAATACACACAGGCCCAAACGACCTGAGAGCACAGCAGGAAAGGGTGGCCACAGCACTCAAGAGAGTGTTTGAAAAAGCTTCTTCTACTTTCCCCAATGCACAAGTGGTTATATCCACCCTGCTACCACAAAGACTTCCACCTTGCTACCATACAGCGGGTAAACAGAAGTATTTCCCGTGACTGTGCCTCAAAACCAAATGTTTACCTGGCCCACCACTCCACCCTGGACTTGAACAGCCTTTATGACCAGGTCCACCTATACAAGGCAGCAGATCCCACCTTCGCCCGGACCCTAAAGGACATCGCTCTCAAACGCAGCCCCAACACTTCACACAAGAGCAACAGATCAATAGACACCCGCCCAGACCAGCGAGACACTCTCCCAGACCTGCGGGACCCACCCCCCCAAACTTACACATAGAGGACCCACACCGAGAGGACCTACATCCAGCCTACAACAACACCAGCCACACCTCCACCCCAACCAATCAACATCCCCCCAAGTCAACCATGCCACACCCCATTTAGGCCCCCTCAGATCATACCTATGCCCCTCCCGTCCACCCCATGCACTACCCCCGCAAAGAGGGCCTCAACCTGGAAGTCAAACATATGCCCAGGCCTTGAGCAGGCAAACAGACCCAACCCCCACTCTCACACTAGCCCAAGCCAATGGCATGTACCAGATGCTCAGCAGGCTCTGCTCACACTTACTGGTCTGAGACCAAACCACACGACCAATAACATTGGACACTTTATGGAACACTATCTCATCCTGGAATATCCAAGGCTTGAGGTCATCTTCCTTTGGCCTAAAGAGCAGGAACCTGGACTTCATGAAAGAAATACAGACATTGTCATCCTACAAGAAACATGGTATAGCATGGACCCCCTGGTTGCCCTCTAGGTTACAGAGAGCTGGTAGTCCCATCCACCAAACTACCAGGTGTGAAACAGGGAAGAGACTCATGGGGTATGCTAATTTGGTATAGAGCAGACCTAACTCACTCCATTAAATTAGTCAAAACAGGAACATTTTAAATTTGTCTAGAAATTCAAAAGGAAATGATCTTAACAGAGAAAAATGTCCTCCTGTGTGCTACCTATATACCCCCAATATAATATAATACCCAATATAATACTTAATCATGAGGCATCAAATCCGAAGGAACTGAGTAATAAACTCAGCAAAAAAATAAATGTCCCTTTTTCAGGACCCTGTCTTCCAAAGATAATTCATAAAAATCTAAATAACTTCACAGATCTTCATTGAAAAGGGTTTTAACATGCTTGTTCAATGAACAATTAATGAACATGCACCTGTGGAACTGTCGTTAAGACACTGAGAGCTTACAGACGGTAGGCAATTAAGGTCACAGTTATGAAAACTTAGGACACAAAAGAGGCCTTTCTACTGATTCTGAAAAACAACAAAAGAAAGATGCCCAGGGTCCCTGCTCATCTGCGTGTACGTGCCTTAGACATACTGCAAGGAGGCATGACGACTGCAGATGTGGCTAGGGCAATAAATTGCAATGTCCATACTGTGAGACGCCTACGACAGTGCTACAGGGAGACAGGACAGTGGTAGACCACGTGTAATAACACCTGCACAGGATCGGTACATCCGAACCTCACACCTGCGGGACAGGTACAGGATGGCAACAACAACTGCCCTAGTTACACCAGGAACGCACAATCCCTCCATCAGTGCTCAGACTGTCCGCAAAAAGGCTGGACTGAGGGCTTGTAGGCCTGTTGTAAGGCAGGTCCTCACCAGACAGGTAAGGCAGGTCCTCACCGGTAACAATGTTGCCTATGGGCAAAAACCCACCGTTGCTGGACCAGACAGGACAAGTACTCGTCACTGACGAGTCGCGGTTTTGTCTCACCAGGGGTGATGGTCGGATTTGTGTTTATCGTCGGTGTGGGCGGTGTGTCACAGCATCATTGGACTGAGCTTGTTGTCATTGCAGGCAATCTCAACGCTGTGCGTTACAGGGAAAAAATAATCCTCCCTCATGTGGTACCCTTCCTGCAGGCTCACCCTGACATGACCCTCCAGCATGACAATGCCACCAGCCATTCTGCTCGTTCTGTGCGTGATTTTCTGCAAGACAGGAATATTAGTGTTCTGCCATGGCCAGCGAAGTGCCCGGATCTCAATCCCATTGAGCACGTCTGGGACCTGTTGGATCGGAGGGTGAGGGCTAGGGCCATTCCCCCAAGAAATGTCTGGGAATTTGCAGGTGCGTTGTTGGAAGATGTGGTAACATCTCACAGCAAGAACTGGCAAATCTTTTGCAATCCACAAGGAGGAGATGCACTGCAGTACTTAATGCAGATGGTGGCCACACCAGATTACTGACTGTTACTTTTGATTTTGACCCCCGCTTTGTTCAGGGACACATTATTCAATTTCTGTTAGTCACATGTCTGTGGAACTTGTTTAGTTTATGTCTCAGTTGTTGAATATTGCTATGTTCATACAAATATTTACAGCGTGAAAATAAACGCAGTTGACAGTGAGCACGTTTCTTTTTTTGCTGTTTATTAAGAAATGCTATAGATGGAAGGAATGTAGTGTGGAAACCTACCAAAAACAATTAGGCAACAACAAATTCAATCCCTTTCAGAGAACTTCCTGGACAAAACATTCTACTTTAATAGTGACGGTGTAAACGTGGCAGTATAAAATCTTAACAGTATATTTGACCTCTCAGCTTCCCTATCAAATCTAAAAATGTCAAACAGAAAACTGAAAATGAACAACAATGATAAATGGTTTGATGAACAATACAAAAACCTAAGAAAGAAATTGAGAAACCTTTTCAACCAAAAAACCTGAGTCTACACCAGAAACCTGAGTCTACACCTTCACTATGGTGTATCACTAAAACAATACAGAAATATACTACGGAAAAAGATGGAAAAGCACATCAGAAATCAGCGCAATGTAATTGAACAATTCATAGACTCTAAACGGCTCTTTTCGAGATTTTGATAATTAGCGGGCCCCAGACCTCACAACTATAAAGGGCAATGGGTTCTATAACTGATTTAAGTATTTTTTGCCAGATCCTTATTTTTTGCCAGAATCTTATGTTCCTTTTGATGGCATAGAATGCCCTTCTTGCCTTGTCTCTCAGATCGTTCACAGCTTTGTGGAAGTTACCTGTGGCGTTGATGTTTAGGCCAAGGTATGTATAGTTTTTTGTGTGCTCTAGGGCAACAGTGTATAGATGGAATTTGTATCTTGTGGTACTTGTGACTGGACCTTTTTTGGAACACCATTATTTTGGTCTTACTGAGATTTACTGTCAGGGCCCAGGTCTTGCAGAATCTGTGCAGAAGATCTAGGTGCTGCTGTAGGCCCTCCTTGGTTGGTGACAGAAGCACCAAATCATCAGCAAACAGTAGACATTTCATATTCTAGTAGGGTGAGGCTGGGTGCTGCAGACTGTTCTAGTGCCCTTGCCAATTCATTGATATATATGCTGAAGAGGGTGGGGCTTAAGTTGCATCCCTGTCTCATCCCACGGCCCTGTGGGAAGAAATGTGTGTGTTTATTGCCTATTTTAACAGCACACTTGTTGTTTGTGTACATGGATTTTATAATACCCTGTGTTTTTCCCCCAACATCACTTTCCATCAATTTGTATAGCAGGCCCTCAAGGCTTTTTTAAAAACTCAACAAAGCATGAGAAGACTTTGCCTTTGTTTGGCTTTGTTTGTTTGTTTGTCATTTAGGGTGTGCAGGGTGAATATGTGGTCTGTCATATGATAATTTGATAAAAATCCAATTTGACATTTGCTCAGTACATTGTTTTCACTGAGGAAATGTACGAGTCTGCTGTTAATGATAATGCAGAGGATTTTCCCATTGTTGCTGTTGACGCATGTCCCACAATAGTTATTGGGGTCAAATTTCTCTCCACTTTTGTGGATTGGGGTGATCAGCCCTTGGTTCCAAATATTGGGGAAGATGCCAGAGCTAAGGATGATGTTAAGTAGTTTTAGTATAGCCAATTGGATTTTTTTGTCTGTATATTTTATAATTTCATTGAGGATACCATCAACACCACATGCCTTTTTGGGTTGGAGTGTTTTTATTTTGTCCTCTAGTTCATTCAAGGTAATTGGAGAGTCAAGTGGGTTCTGGTAGTCTTTAATAGTTGATTCTAAGATTTGATCATGTATATGTTTTTGTTATTTGTCCTTAGTTATAGTGCCAAAAATATTGGAGAAGTTGTTTAAACATACATCTCCATTTTGGATAGATAATTATTTGTGTTATTTTTTGTTTAGTGTTTTCCAATTTTCCCAGAAGTGGTTAATTCTACAACCACCTAAAAGGAAGTGATTCCCAAACCTTCCATAACAAAGCCATCACCTACAGAGAGATAAACCTGGAGAAGAGTCCCCTAAGCAAGCTGGTCCTGGGCTCTGTTCACAAACAGGCTGCACAGAGCCCCAGGATAGTAACACAATTATACCCAACCAACTCATGAGAAAATAAAAAGATAATTACTTGACACATTGGAAACAATTTTTAAAAAACAGAGCAAACTAGAATGCTATTTGGCCATAAACAGAGATTACACAGTGGCAGAATACTTGACCACTGTAACTGACCCAAACTTAAGGAAAGCTTTGACTATGTACAGGCTCAGTGATCATAGCCTTGCTCTTGAGAAAGGCTGCTGGATGCAGACCTGGCTCTCAAGAGAAGGCAGGCTATGTGCACACTGCCCACAAAATGAGGTGAAAAGTGAGCTGCACTTCCTAACCTCCTGCCAAATGTATGACCATATTAGAGACATATATTTCCCTCAGATTACACAGATCCGCAAAGAATTCGAAAACAAACACGATTTTGATTAACTCCCATATCTACTGGTTGAAATTCCACAGTGTGCCATCACAGCATCAATATTTGTTACTGTTGCCACAAGAAAAGGGCAACCAGTGATGAACAAACACCATGGGAAAGTGGTGGGAAAACAAGCATTTGTAACCAATTAATGCAGCAGAGTTCAATTTGTCTCAAGGTGAAAACTAATTTCCATTTTCATTGTCGCCAGACATCTCTGGTTTGACTTTGTTGTTGTGGAGTTCATTGTTGTGTTCATTAGACAGTAGTTCTAATATCAAATTATCCATTTTCACTGTGACTATTACTAAAGTCAGTAATATGAGCTCCATAAAGGCAGTTTTACCACACGGATACAGTCATTGGTGTTATGGTATGTCTAAATATGTGCTAATTCTGAAACACAATCTAAAACACATTGTATGATTTTTAAGTAATTAATTTGCATTTTATTGCATGACATAAGTATTTGATACATTAGAAAAGCAGAACTTAATATTCGGTACAGAAACCTTTGTTTGCAATTACAGAGATTTCCTGTAGTTTCCTGTAGTTCTTGACCAGGTTTGCACACACTGCAGCAGGGATTTTGGCCCACTCCTCCATACAGACCTTCTCCAGATCCTTCAGGTTTCGGGGCTGTCACTGGGCAATACGGACTTTCAGCTCCCTCCAAAGATTTTCTATTGGGTTCAGGTCTGGAGACTGGCTAGGCCACTCCAGGACCTTGAGATGCTTCTTACGGAGCCACTCCTTAGTTGCCCTGGCTGTGTGTTTCGGGTCGTTGTCATGCTGGAAGACCCAGCCATGACCCATCTTCAATGCTCTTACTGAGGGAAGGTGGTTGTTGGCCAAGATCTCGCGATACATGGCCCCATCCATCCTCCCCTCAATACGGTGCAGTCGTCCTGTCCCCTTTGCAGAAAAGCATCCCCAAAGAATGATGTTTCCACCTCCATGCTTCACGGTTGGGATGGTGTTCTTGGGGTTGTACTCGTCCTTCGTCTTCCTCCAAACACGGCGAGTGGAGTTTAGACCAAAAATATCTATTTTTGTCTCATCAGACCACATGACCTTCTCCAATTCCTCCTCTGGATCATCCAGATGGTCATTGGCAAACTTTAGATGGGCCCGGACATGTGCTGGCTTGAGCAGGGGACCTTGCGTGCGCTGCAGGATTTTAATCCATGATGGCCTAGTGTGTTACTAATGGTTTTCTTTGAGACTGTGGTCCCAGTTCTCTTCAGGTCATTGACCAGGTCCTGCCGTGTAGTTCTGGGCTGATCCCTCACCTTCCTCATGATCATTGATGCCCCACGAGGTGATATCTTGCATGGAACCCCAGACCGAGGGGGATGGACCGTCATCTTGAACTTTTTCCATTTTCTAATAATTGCACCAACAGTTGTTGCCTTCTCACCAAGCTGCTTGCCTATTGTCCTGTTGCCCATCCCAGCCTTGTGCAGGTCTACAATTGTATCCCTGATGTCCTTACACAGCTCTATGGTCTTGGCCATTGTGGAGAGGTTGGAGTCTGTTTGATTGAGTGTGTGGACAGGTGTCTTTTATACAGGTAACGAATTCAAACAGGTGCAGTTAATACAGGTAATGAGTGGAGAACAGGAGTGCTTCTTAAAGAAACACTAACAGGTATGTGAGAACCGGAATTCTTACTGGTTGGTAGGTGATCAAATACT
Organism: Oncorhynchus mykiss; assembly: GCF_013265735.2. Classification (NCBI taxonomy): domain Eukaryota; kingdom Metazoa; phylum Chordata; class Actinopteri; order Salmoniformes; family Salmonidae; genus Oncorhynchus; species Oncorhynchus mykiss. The sequence continues at coordinate 29,779,191 of NC_048585.1, read as the reverse complement.
TATGTCATGCAATAAAAGGCAAATGAATTACTTAAAAATCATACAATGTGATTTTCTAGGATTTCTGTTTTAGATTCCGTCTCTCACAGTTGAAGTGTACCTATGATTAAAAAAAATACAGACCTCTACATGCTTTGTAAGTAGAAAACCTGCAAAACCAGCAGTGTATCAAATACTAGTTCTCCCCACTGTATGACCATGTCCAGTGATGGTGTTCTGTGAAAGACTCACATTTGGTCTTGTCTCAATTAAGATTGATTGACTAACTCAGTCAGTGGTTCTCAATGATCTCCTCAGGGACCCCCAGCTGTTCCAGAGGATGCCCACTTGATATAACTTGTCAAGTTACACAGTAATAACACCTACGGAATATTTCTGACCAGCATAAAACATTTTTCATGGTTCTTCCAAAGGACCTACAAAGAACCTTTTTTTTAATGGAACTGTTCTCCATAAAGGTTCTATAAAGAATCATAAAAAAGGGTTCTATATAACCCTCAAAAAGGTTGTAATCATAGCAGAACCCTTTTTTTGGTGCTACTACAACCTTTTTGAATGTCTCTTATTGTAACCATATGACAGGGTTCTTTATATACAGTACAAGTTCCATTTACAACCTTATGAGCAGGGTTCTTTATTGAATGTTCAAAAAAGGTTCCGCTATGGTTACAAGCCAAAGAACCCCTACCTGGCACTATTTAGTAACCCTTCTTTTTTTGTGCGGTGTCACACCTTTCCCCCTATAGACAGACACGGAGAGGGTCAACCACAGACAGACAGCAGTCTCTGCACCCATAGAGACTCTTGTATTGTGTCTGTATGTGTGTGTGTGTCTGTGTGTTTCTGTGTGTGCACGTACAGTGAGGGGGGAAAAGTATGTGATCCCCTGCTGATTCTGTACGTTTGCCCACTGACAAAGAAACGATCAGTCTATAATTTTAATGGTAGGTTTATTTGAACAGTGAGAGACAGAACAACAACAAAAAAATTCCAGAAAAACGCATGTCCAAAATTGTATAACTTGATTTGTCAGTGGGCAAACGTACAAAATCAGCAGGGGATCAAATACTTTTTTCCCCCCTCACTGTACACCCAGCAGCGTGAAACTTGTCCCTTTCTTCACCCCATAGCGACCTCATCTGGTCATTATCTCCGCCTGGCGTCCCAAAATCCTCAAGCGACGGGGCGAAACAACACAGACATTTCAGCTCTATATACCCCACAGGCAACTTATACAAAATCACTGCAGAACTGTGTTATTGTGAGTGTGTGTGTGTGTGTGTGCGTGCGTGCGTGGGTGCAGGAGAGCGCTAGAGAAGAGTGTGTGAATCTGCCTGCACGACCCAAAAGCACTTTACTGGCTGCATAGTTCTGCTCCAGTGACTTCAGTTTTACTCTCCGGCTGTAGAAAGAACCATCTTCAGAGAAGGGGTCAAATATCATGGTTAAAATACATTGCAAAACCAAAGGTGGTATTGTTGTTTAAAAATAATAATAATAAAAAATAAGTCTGAATAGGATTGTGTGGAGCTGAATTGTTGCTGCCTATTCAGCTATTCACCACGTTTCTGAAATTTCTCTCTTTGCAGTTTAGAATGTAATGGCAGATGTATCTTTGCATACAGGCACTATTGGTTCTTAGCTGTACAATCCTAACTTAATCATGCGATGAATATATCTAGTATAAATCACTGAGTTTGTAGTCTAATGTTAGGTTTTAGTTTTGGCATCTGGTGAAATGTGGGTGGATGGCTTGGGATCACTATAATTAGTGATTCAGTAAACAAACTGATTCATTCAAATATAGTGACTCAACCTTAACATTCTTATGTTCATTACAGACCTAAAGACACATATGTGATGAATAACCAAATGCCAAAAGGTCAATGTTAATTTAAGCAGTTTTTTATGTTTAGTTCTAATTGGCTCTAATTGGGTAAAGTGATTGAAGCGCGCTTTACATATACAACAACAAGTCATTAGAGAAAACTGATACTGAAATGTAATTTGATTAAAATCAAGTTGGTAAAGCTAAGGAGGATCAGAACACGACTTTAGAAATCTACTTATCTTTCTTGGATGAACACAGCATATATGGTTAGAGTGAGTTGAACAACCTGTTCTAACAGTATCCAGAACCATTTCTTTGACCTTTGACATACTCTTATACTAGGCATCAATATAATGTATTACTAGACATGCACAGACACAATCAGTCTGGCCATTTATTGTTCCTTTATTGTCTAACCCAGACCAGACCAGTTGCTCACAGACACGAATGAGTCTGAACCTCCACCTGGCAGGTTGGCGAACCGCTCACAGATGTCCGTGCGAGACCAGGAAGTGTTCTCGCGCGAGTACTCACACTAATGGATGGTGTTGCAGCGGGGCCTGATTAGCCGGATCTGAATGGGCCAGAATTACATCTCTGTCGGCATGACACATGTATAGTGTCTCTGTTACAATGATCAGTGTCTGACTTCAACCCGGGGACAAGGGAGAGTAATTTAACACTGTTTATCTCTCTTCCTCTCCGTCAACCTTCCTCTCTCTCTGTCTACCCTCTCCCCTCTCTCTTACTCTCCCTCTCCTTCTACCCCATCTCTCCCTCTCTCTCGCCCCTCCATCTCTCTCTCTCTCTCTCTCTCTCTCACTCTCTCACACTCTCTCACACTCTCTCTCCTCTCGCTTTTCCTCTCTCTGTGCATTTAGTGAGAGCTAAGACACCTGCTTTGTTGTGCTGAGGTGATCAACATCGACAAGCTGGAGGATGTAAAAGTAGCTTGTCAGATGCCTGTTAACTACAGCAGATACTGATATTCCTCCCCGTGCTGCTAACAGATAGGCCTCCCAGTGCTGCTTTGCTCCAACTAATTGAACAAACTGACCCTTACTTTTCACTTTTACAAAGTGTTGGAGCATTAATATCTACAGTACCAGAGAGAAATTACTGAGAATGAGTCAGAGGAAGAGAGAGAGAGAGAGAGAGAGAGAGAGAGAGAGAGAGGGCACACACACACACACACACACACACACACACACACACACACACTTATTAGTCCCTAACCTCCCTTTGGCAGAAGCAGCTAGACTTCTACGGGAATTCCTCTCTGATCTCAAGAGGGCTGTAGCAGGCTATGTGTGTGTGTGAGTCAATTTGTGTGTGCGTTAGTGCATGCTTCAGGGCTGTAGAAGGAGGTGGAACCCATCTGAAGTCATCTATCTGCACCATGCTCAGTTAGGATAGCTCTTTTCACACAAACCACAGATCAACCATGGAGACTAGATGGAGAGTTCTGACAGCTTGTAGGATATTTAAGGTATCTTACGGAGAGATGTGCAGTCATATTACTGGGTTATATTCGATAATAAGTGAATAGGAGTCATGTGTTTTTTATATTTCTTCGTCATTGAAGGCTGTTGTTGTTGTTCAGTACTTTTTAAATGGCATTTTATCATTTTTGGGGTATTTATTTAATCTTATTTGTATTATTTTTCATTACACTCTGATGCCTGTCTCATCATCTATCAAAACGATTGTATACCTTGTTACATTAAACAGCATCTCCCCAATGTATTGTATAGGGAATTATTTGCAGTTGGAAATTACTTCCTTTGGCAGTGAGGACTTTCATTTGAATTTTCAAACTTTTACATCTACGGCTTTCAAATTTACATACAACTGCACAGTGGTCCCTGCAGAGTTTAGAACAACCCAATTATGTAATTGTGTCAGGAATTGACAAATGGCAGCAGGTAATGGGCCTTTTCTAAAGCACCCAGTCTTACCTAACAGCCTTAACATCCTAACAGCCTAGCAGCCTAACAGCCAGATGGAGTTAGAGATGAGTAGGACCTTTGTGAAAGATTATAACAATGTTGCATTTCTCTCCTCCCCTCTTCTCAAAAACACAAATGAAGTTCAGTGCCCGACAAGTAATTTATTCTCCTCACCACCGAATAGTATAAAAGCAGGGATTTATTACACGTTTCCATCATCCCCAAGCCTCCCATCTTTCACTTCAGAAAACTTTTATTATGCGGTAGAAGGATGGAAATGTATGCAGGGTTTAGACATGGGCTTTTTATTTCCCTCTATTTTCCTCAACCTCCACCACCCATTTTATATGCTCCTGTTTCTGAGGCTGGAGGCTCAGTCAGTCGTTCTCAGGGTACCTGGGGAAGATTGAGTGTTGGTAGGTAGGGAGAGTCTGTCTGCCCTTTCATTCGCTTGTCTCGGTGGGGTGGTGGTGGTGGTGGTGGTGGTGGGGTGGGGTGGGGGGTGGGGGGGGGGTTTGCAAAACCAACCTTGGATCCGTCTCTGGGGACATCCTTCGCTCTGAGTGATGAAGAGGATTAAAATGGTCCCACACTTCCGTAGCTAAAAGGAGTGAGAGTGGCAGAGAAGTGAGAATTGCCTGAGAGAGTCTGGGAAGTCTTGTCTGTCCCCTGTCCCCAGCCACCATTCTTGGAAATTGAGGGAGGGGGGGGGGGGGGGGGTGACGGAGAGGATAGGACACTGTGTCGCTGTGAAGAGAGAGAGAAATGTGTAAACGGGTTGCTCAATGCGTCATTGCTTAGTCATGACTCGCTGGTGTCTGTCACTCTCTCTGGTTTTGACACCAAAAGCTATTCACGCATGTAACTTTCACAAAATATCCAGTGCTTAGTCTATCACTCTTAGAAGAGAGGGTTCCAAAAGAGTTCTTCGGCTGTCCCTATAGGAGAACCCTTTTGATTTCCAGGTAGAACTCTTTTGGGTTCCATGTACATGCAGGACCCTCTACATGGTTAACTTTTTGACATGTACCAACACTCAGATGCGATCATTCTACAGTGGTCCCTGCAGCTTACACTCAAACTGGGGTGATTAGAACGCTTATTTAGAACGTCCAGTTTGGATTGACGCAACAGTCAGCATTTGAGCTGGCCACACTGTTTTTTCACAGAAACACAAACACAGTCCTTATAAGGTTATGTCCTGAGTGTGACTAGAAGTAGGGACAGCATAACACACTCATCCAAACACGGAAAATGTAGGCTACATTAGCCCTAGCACTAACTGAGGAAAGATTGACATAACACAAGAGGTCATATTTAGCTAACTCTTGGCTGACAGAAACCATAATATTAATTAGCTAATAGCAATTACTATTTACAATTCACCACATAATGGGTGAGCTCACCACGGATTCAAATAATTGATTAAAACACTTTCTATAAATCGAAAATAATCAGACAATTGGTAGTTTGTGCGTGCAGCTTGTTTTTTTGCATCAACCAGAGATAAGAAAAGGAGACAAGATGAGTTTGATCTGTTTGCAGTATGCATGTTGAAGGAGTTGTGTCGTCTACCATCATTCACTTCCCTTCATTCACTTCTGGAAGTTTACTCAAAAGATGAGTGAACCATCCCTTCACCTCATTTTGTTATAACCTCTTTGGTCTGACAGACCTTTACGTGACACCCAGAATGCATTATATAATGTCAACAAACATGGTGCCACACATAGCTGGCAAATAGCTTAGCATTACCTCATTATAATCAGTACAACCTTCAAAAAAATATTTCACATGCATCATATATGTCCATTACAATCTATGCGAGAATCGGAATGCATGATTTGTTACCAGTACTAGAAAACATGTAAATAAAGCTGTAAATGCATTATGCTCCATACATACTTACGGTTTGCTGCAGTAGAAATGATAACACGATATACAGAAAATAAGACACTTACTTTGAAAGGAATGCACACATGTCCAAAGTTATTATACTGAACAAAAATATAAACGCAACATACAAACATTTCTAAGATTTTTCTGAGTTACAGTTCATATAAGGAAATCAGTCATTTGAAATAAATAAATTAGGCCCTAATCTATGGATTTCGCATGACTGGGCAAGGGTTCAACCACTTGGGAGCCAGGCCAACTCACTGAGGAGCTAGGCCCAGCCAATCAGAATGAGTTTTCCCCACAAAAGGGCTTTATTACAGACGGAAATAGTCCTCCGCACCCCTCCCTCCCCGCCTCTGATGATCCCGCAGATGAAGAAGCCTGTTGTGGAGGTCCTGGGCGGACTTGGTTATACGTGGTCTGCGGTTATAAAATTGGCAAATGTCTACATACTTGATCTGCGGAAACACTGTGTAAAAGAATCATAAAGATAAAAAAAATGGAATTACCCCAAATCCTCTAAAAACGGAGCCACGTGGGAAGTGCAAAGAGATAAAAACCACACTTTCAAAGAGTTAAATCCCTAAATTATCTTTGGTTATCCTCATAAAATATACTTCCATTTTGAGCAACATATTAAGTTAGATTTTGTTTTTATTAAATCAACAAAACTTTGAAATTACTTGCATATATTTGTATTAAGTACTGTATATGTTGGTTGTTTTTTTTGAGTCAATTACAATTCAGCCCATAATACTTTTTTTTTACATTGTGGATGAGTGTGCAAAATTCTAATTCAATTCCAATGAAAAGTACCATCTTACTCACCCAGAAGTCGGGTAAAATTCCTGCTTCCACCTGCCCCACTTTCACACCTTCTCTGTCTCCTCCTGTTTCTCACATCTAAATAAAGCATTGAAAAAAGTGCAATTCCACAAAAAAATTCTCCATAGGTCCTTTAGCTCCTTTAGGTCTCATAGGTCCTTATCACTTTAGGCTGTAAACCACTTGAATTTCTTAACCGTTTGATTGTATGAGAGAGACAGTCTGCAAGAAATAAATAAGGGTTTGATGTTGCCTTTTACAGGCACTGAAACCCCAACACTCCTTTCACAACACTTTCTTAAAAACACCAATATTCAGAATGAAGAACCACTTTGGGTGTTTCATAGTACTTCTATTCTGTTTTAAAACACTTCCTGTGAATCATAACACTTACATTGGGTTTGCATTCAAACACCCTCCAAACGTCAGATCTCAGGTTAAGTGAACTACTTTTGATGGTTTCATTACACAATCACGGCGTTTTGATTCTTTCTATTTTTACAGTGTGTGAAAAGTTTTTTTTATACCTTGAACCCCCAAACATTTTTCAAAGGGTTCTCCTATGGGGAGAGCCAAATAACCCTTTTAGGTTCTAGAGAGGACTTTTTTTTTTACAAAGAGTGTAGGCTGTACAAGTTGTGTCCATTACAGATTATGCCAGGCTTCCCCAACTGGTGGTGATTTTATTTGGCCCCCTAGTCTTGTTGGACTTCCTCAGTGCTTAATTAATTACTTTTGGACTGTTTCCATGCCAGGACCAGATACCTCTCTTGGCATGAACAATTATTTTGTAAAAATGTTAATAAAAGCAATCCAAAATGTAACGTGAAAAAGTGCCTGATATGACTACATTTTTAGAATAGGCCTGTCGGACCGGCCCGGGTTTATAGTTAGCACAACATTGTAGCCTATAGACCAACGTGTGGCCATTTCTGTGATGAGAGAGAGAAGCTCGCCTGTATCTATCACAGTACTAGAATGAGATTCACTGTATATGATCTCTCTCCTTCTCTCTGCTCTGATAGACATGAGACTTTCATCTCTCCAGCGTTGCACTCCATCATTTATTTCCTTATGGAATCATAGCCTCGGGGAGGGTGCTGGAGTTGCCGCAGCACCCCTGATGAATTGAAATACATTTGCCAAAGTTATAGAATAAATAAATTAAATCATCCAGAATACTACTCCAGGATTAGGCCTATAATTTAGCCACCGATGATCAATAGTTTATGTTAACCTAGGCGGGAAGGCAGCATGCACCACGTGTATGCACGCACACACACCAACATAAACAATTATACTGTTTACTACAGAATACTACAGTGCTTACTATAGATTTCTATAGAAAACTTTAATATACTGTAGAATACTATACTATACTTTGCATATACCCTGCCCATCCCCATCCCCCATATCCCAATTTGTGCCACCCATAAGTGAGAAATTTACATGCCAAGTAAAAATCATAGAGTTGAAGTCAGAAGTTTACATACATTTAGGTTGGAATCATTAAAACTAGTTTTTCAACCACTCCACACATTTCTTGTTAACAAACTATAGTTTTGGCAAGTCGGTTAGGACATCTACTTTGTGCATGACACAAGTCATTTTTCCAAAAATTGTTAACAGACAGATTATTTCACTTATAGTTCTCTGTATCACAATTCCAGTGGGTCAGAAGTTTACATACAATAAGATGACTGTGCCTTTAAACAGCTTGGAAAATTCCAGAAAATGATGTCATGGCTTTAGAAGCTTATGTTAGGCTAATTGAGTCAATTGGAGGTGTACTTGTGGATGTATATCAAGGCCTACCTTCAAACACAGTGCACATCCATCCCAGAACAACAGCAAAGGACCTTGTGAAGATGCTGGAGGAAACCGGTACAAAATAATCTATATCCACAGTAAAAACTAGTCCTATATCGACATAACCTGAAAGGCTGCTCAGCAAGGAAGAAGCCACTGCTCTAAATCCGCCATAAAAAAACAGACTACGGTTTGCAACTGCACATGGGGACAAAGATCATACTTTTTGGGGAAATGTCCTCTGGTCTGATGAAACAAAAATAGAACTGTTAGGCCATAATGGCCATCGTTATATTTGGAGGAAAAAGGGGGATGCTTGCAAGCCGAAGAACACCATCCGAACCGTGAAGCACGGGGGTGGCAGCATCATGCTGTGGGGGTGCTTTGCTGCAGAAGGGACTGGTGCATCTTACAAAATAGATGGCATCTCTACTATTATTCTGACATTTCACATTCTTAAAATAAAGTGGTGATCCTAACTGACCTAAAACAGGGAATTTTTACTTGGATTAAATGTCAGGAATTGTGAAAAACTGAGTTTAAATGTATTTGGCTAAGGTGTATGTAAACTTCCGACCTCAACTGTATATTGTGTTCCCTACAGATTATTAAAAAAGGGATGTGTGCTTACAGTAATTCCTTCCCTCCCACTGTTCATTCGTCATGCTGTTTAAATGTACACTTCTGACACTAAGCAAGGGGCACCACCAAGCAAACTAAGGAGCTCTCCAAACAGGTCAGGGACAAAATTGTGGAGAAGTACAGATCAGGGTTGGGTTATAAAAACACATTATTAAAAAATGGAAAGAATATGGCACCACAATAAACCTGCCAAGAGATGGCCGCCCACCAAAACTTACGGACCAGGCAAGGAGGGCATTAATCAAAGAGGCAACAAAGAGACCCTGAAGGAGCTGCAAAAGCTCTACAGCGGAGATTGGAGTATCTGTCCGTATAATTGGCCGACGTGCAATCACTGGAAAACAAACTGGACGATCTACGATTGAGACTATCCTCCCAACGGAACATTAAAAACTAACATCTTATGTTTCACCGAGACGTGGCAAAACGACGACACGGATAATATAAAGCTGGCTGGCTTCTCCCTGGCTTCTCCCTGGCTTCTCCACAATGCCAAGTTCTCTGTTCTTTGTTCGCATTGTGAAATAGTAGATTTATAAAATCTTGTTAATAAAATGAAACCTGATTCTGGGTCGTCTCAGTGTGCAGTAATTTAGATTAGATTGAACTACACAACGAGTAGAAGAAAGCCTGTAAAGGTTGTGGCACAAAGCTCTTCTGTTGCCGGCTCGATGTTCAAATAGAATGCATTGAAACGCCTTGAAGAAATGCCAACAGAGCTTTTTCAGCACACAAATAAACCTTTAGTCTTGCTTCTGAAAGTAAACCACAATACAAAAGTGTCTGCTGAGAACAGACATGTAAAAACATGTCTATGGAATAAAATGTGTCAGAGTAGTTACAAATGTTTCTGAATATAAATATTTCTGAACAATAACACATCTGTTATGAACAGACATGTAGATATCAAAAGCGTCTAGTGTCTGACACACGAGATGTCTGAACAACAACAGAACAAGTGGTTCATTTCACTGTGGTCCCAGTCATTCGATCCATGTCCTCTTCTTCAAGTCGTGCACAAACTCATGCAGCTGGCTATCCTATTCCTCCCGGAGCTTTGGCCAGTGTTCATCCATGAAATCAACTATAGGTTCCAGGACCCTGTGGAGAAGATGACAAACGTGTGGAAATTAGAAGTCTCTGGAGAGCCTTGTGCATGGTGAGGAGAAGCTGGTGGCTCGGTGCATGACTTTTTCCATTTCTTGAGATATGTCTAACGATAAGTCTGCAGCTATTTCCTCCCTTCTCACACCACTGCTACTACTGCTGCTGCTCTGTGGCATTGGTGAGGAGCAAGCCAGTGGAGTAGTTCTTGGAGGTGGACCCAGGATAGAGCTTCCCAGGTCCTGCATGGAGATTGTTTCTAATTCGGCACTGCATCTCAGTGCGGGAGATGGGCTGGGGTCTGACCAGTCACTACTGGGTCAGAGGTTGTGCTTGGGGTCCGGTGAACAGACAATGCTGGGGCGCCGAGATCAAAACCAGGTGCTGTTTCCATTCACTGGTGTTTGTTCCTTGAAAATAAAAAAGTAGAGGGCTATATTTAGTACACATATCTTAAACATTAATGTACATCAAATGTCATTAACCGAGACTATAATAGACTATATCATGTTGAAAAAGTTTGAGTAGAGTTGAGTAGGCCTGGTCTAGCTACTCAACTCTGCTCAAATGTTTGCAACATTTTGGCCATCTGGACCTTGCTACCAAACTTTGACTTTTGGTGTTATCAATTTTGGAAGCTTATGATTTTCTTTCTGTGACAAAATTATGTTTAATTAAAAGTTTAAAGATCTTTGGTTTAGTTGGTTGGCTTGCTTTCCCTGAACAACTATGCTGCTAGGCTAGCCACTAGCCAGACAAGTAGCTAGTACTAGCTGGCTAGCTATTGTTAGCAAAACATGGCTACTCTTTTCGTTGACTACAATAGAAAATACGACAAAATACTGTACCCTGTCCTTTGGTGAAGATGGAATGTTGCTTTCAGTATTCCCATGCTTCATTTCATGTGCCGAACAAGCCAGCAGCAACATTTCTGGAGTAGCCAGAAATGGGGCCCTTGTTTCTTTTCTTTGCCCTGACGAACTTGTCGCAAACCCTAACCCACTTTTTCAAACAAGTGGTTGGGTCGGATCCCAGCGTCTCCGCAATCTCCCTCCATGAATTGGCATTGATATGCTGGTCTTAATATAATGCATGGCTAGAATCTTTGCAGAACCCCAGGGGTCCCCGGACTGCAGTTTAGTGGATAGAACACATCCTACAGGGTGTGATTGGGAGTTATCAGCTAACACAGTGGACTGGACTGTTGACCTTGGCTGTGTGTTGACAGTGGAACCCTCAACATTCATTCCACAGCTCTGAGGGTATCTCACCCTGTCATCTATGTGGTAACAGGTTGTTGACACTTATCTGAGAGGTGCCATCTGGCACCAGGGTCAATCTCTTTCTCTAGTGTGTGTGGTGTTTGTTTGTGTGTTTTGTATCTGTATCAACAATCTGAATCTGTTCTGCCCCAAAAAAACACAGAGGACACTCAGGACACTGAGCCTATCCTGAAGTCTCTTTGCCAAGAATGTCACTCAGCTCGTATCGGGGTTATAGAACTGCTGATTTTAATCCTTCCTCTTTAATCAGCGACTGATTGAAACCTAGAACACCAGGTGGGTTGAACCTCTGACCAAGGAATGACATTAATTCATCAACCAATTACCTACCAGGGAGAGAAGAAAACTTGCGGAGATCAAGACCTGACTTTGAGCAGAAAGGAAGAGATGAAGAGAGAGATAACTGCTCCCAAAATCTTCTCCGGCAGAAGAAAAAAAAAACGCTCACCAAGCAAGGAGTTTCTGTATGGAGGTCAATATAGCCAATTTTGACCTTGTGGTTGTGGTAACTAGTAGACAACATTGTGCCTGTTGTTCACGCGTGTGTCTGCCCTCTCATTGGCTAGAATGGTCCCACCTGATTTTCCCTACTCCTGACTGCCTTTGATTTTTTTAATACTTTCATTTTCATTGTTAGACCGGCCACTAGATTATCTGACAATGTAATGCGTAATCTTTGCTTTGAATACCCTAACACTTTATAACTACATCACTATGGTAGCAGGGTTAAAACAGAAGAGTTTTTATTTTACCAGGCAAGTCAGCTTAGAACAAATTCTTCTTTACAATGACAGCCTACCCGGCCAAACCCTAACGACGCTGGGTCAATTGTGCGGCGCCCTATGGGACTCCCAATCACGGCCGGTTGTGATACAGCCTGGATTCAAACCAGGGTGTGTGGTGACGCCTCTAGCACTGAGATGCTGTGCCTTAGATCGCTGCACCACTTGGTAGTTAGAATGGGCCTGTGTTTGTATTGGGTGTAAGCAGGATACTGTCACTGTTGTCAACTCTCTGTATATGTGAAATTATGTGAGGTGCCTTCTGTCCACAACTATATTCTCAAATCTTCTCTGCACCTCTTCCCCACCTCCATTCCCCTTCTCCACCCCTTCTCACTCCCAATTTGGCTTTCCACACGCTACCCCTATCCCCCCCCCCTCCCCTCTCTAAGTATCATCTGGCTTCTCCTCATCTCTGGCTCCCCTATCAGGTCCGGTAGGGCACTGAGTTGTGTGTGTGTGTGTGTGTGTGTGTGTGTGTGTGTGTGTGTGTGTGTGTGTGTGTGTGTGTGTGTGTGTGTGTGTGTGAGAGAGAGAGAAAGAGAGAGAGAGAGAGAGACCCTTTGTGTACTATGTGTCTGCTTGAACAGCCCTGGCATGTAGATGTGTGTGTGTGTGTGTGTGTGTGTGTGTGTGTGTGTGTGTGTGTGTGTGTGTGTGTGTGTGTGTGTGTGTGTGTGTGTGTGTGTGTGTGTGTGTGCGTGCGTGCGTGTGTTTGAGCAGCACACTGGCACAGTCAGAGCTATGTAATGGGGGCAGGTGGAGGGCCTTGGCTGGGAGTACTCTGATGGCCCACAATGCTTCTGGCTCACAGAGAGCTTTCAGCTCAACACGGTTCAGGAAGAAGGAAGGGTTTGGTGGAGAGGACAGCAGCTCTTTCTGGCTATGTCCCAATTATCTTTCCTTCCTCCCAAAGTGTGCACTTGTAAAGTAAATGACTGGTGTAAGAAATATGGTGGAAACTCCCACTAGCCCATACCTCCACCAATCCAATGCTTTTAGATTTGTGGAAAGTACAGTAGTGAACGAGTGCAAACTTACAAAGAACAGAGATATATTTGGGACACACCCCTTCTCTCTCTCTCTCCCTCTATCTCTCTTCCATCTATCACTCTCTCACCCACCTCTTTCTCCTATCTCTCTGTCTTTCTCATCCCCCCCCTCTCGCTCTCTCTCTCCTCTCCTCTCTTTCTCTCTCTGCACAGCTCCACTACCAAACCAGAAGCTGTATCATCCCTACTCAGCCTCTTAACTCTGTCAGATCTTAACTGCACACCAAATTGGCCAGTGTTACCCAGTGTTGATTTTTCTCTCTCCAATTGACTCTAAGTGTTAAATTAACACTCATTGTTGTAAAATATCCTCAGTTCTGGTGTTAATAACTTGGGATAAACCAAAACCTCGCCCATCATTATCATATTTCCCAGCATCAGTTGTGGTTTTAGGTATAGGCGACATGGGCAGCCGCCTAGGGTGACATTTGCGCGATCTGTTTTCTATCACTCATTTGCACGTCACGTCAATGATATCATGTCATCGTGTGGGACTGTGGGTCAACTAACCTTGTCGGAGTGGGTGCCCTGATTCTAGTTTGTGAGCTAGGAAGGCTACTGCCTGGGAAGGTCTCCCACTCAGAAGTATGAGATGGGGAGGGGGGCGGGGTTACGTTGCCCTCAGGTCTCCCCACTGGAAGCCTGAGGTAGGGGGAGCGGGGGAATCTATCAAATAGCACACCTCTAACTTTGTACAGTACTAATGCAATTAGTAAAAATCATTCACACTACGAAATGCTACCAAATCAACCACAATTCATTCGGAATACTGTGAACATATAGTTTCACGGACATATTGTTGCATTTTATTTCTAGTTTGTGCCAAATCGTTAAGAACAATATGAAACCAGTCTGCACACCACCAAGGTGAATTGGTTTAGTCTTTACGCTTGGTTGACAGTGTTGGGGGATGGGTAATGTAGTCTTGACTCTTGGTTGACAGTGTTGGGGGATGGGTAATGTAGTATTGACTCTTGGTTGACAGTGTTGGGGGACGGGTAATGTAGTATTGACTCTTGGTTGACAGTGTTGGGGGATGGGTAATGTAGTATTGACTCTTGGTTGACAGTGTTGGGGGACGGGTAATGTAGTATTGACTCTTGGTTGACAGTGTTGGGGGACGGGTAAAGTAGTATTGACTCTTGGTTGACAGTGTTGGGGGACGGGTAATGTAGTATTGACTCTTGGTTGACAGTGTTGGGGGACGGGTAAAGTAGTATTGACTCTTGGTTGACAGTGTTGGGGGACGGGTAATGTAGTATTGACTCTTGGTTGACAGTGTTGGGGGACGGGTAAAGTAGTATTGACTCTTGGTTGACAGTGTTGGGGGACGGGTAATGTAGTATTGACTCTTGGTTGACAGTGTTGGGGGACGGGTAATGTAGTCTTGACTCTTGGTTGATAGTGTTGGGGGATGGGTAATGTAGTATTGACTCTTGGTTGACAGTGTTGGGGGACGGGTAATGTAGTATTGACTCTTGGTTGACAGTGTTGGGGGACGGGTAAAGTAGTATTGACTCTTGGTTGACAGTGTTGGGGGACGGGTAATGTAGTATTGACTCTTGGTTGACAGTGTTGGGGGACGGGTAATGTAGTATTGACTCTTGGTTGACAGTGTTGGGGGACGGGTAATGTAGTATTGACTCTTGGTTGACAGTGTTGGGGGACGGGTAATGTAGTATTGACTCTTGGTTGACAGTGTTGGGGGATGGGTAATGTAGTATTGAGTCTTGGTTGACAGTGTTGGGGGATGGGTAATGTAGTCTTGACTCTTGGTTGACAGTGTTGGGGGACGGGTAATGTAGTATTGACTCTTGGTTGACAGTGTTGGGGGACGGGTAATGTAGTATTGACTCTTGGTTGACAGTGTTGGGGGACGGGTAATGTAGTATTGACTCTTGGTTGACAGTGTTGGGGGATGGGTAATGTAGTATTGACTCTTGGTTGACAGTGTTGGGGGACGGGTAATGTAGTATTGACTCTTGGTTGACAGTGTTGGGGGACGGGTAATGTAGTATTGACTCTTGGTTGACAGTGTTGGGGGATGGGTAATGTAGTATTGACTCTTGGTTGACAGTGTTGGGGGACGGGTAATGTAGTATTGACTCTTGGTTGACAGTGTTGGGGGACGGGTAATGTAGTATTGACTCTTGGTTGACAGTGTTGGGGGATGGGTAATGTAGTATTGACTCTTGGTTGACAGTGTTGGGGGACGGGTAATGTAGTATTGACTCTTGGTTGACAGTGTTGGGGGACGGGTAATGTAGTATTGACTCTTGGTTGACAGTGTTGGGGGATGGGTAATGTAGTATTGACTCTTGGTTGACAGTGTTGGGGGACGGGTAATGTAGTATTGACTCTTGGTTGACAGTGTTGGGGGACGGGTAATGTAGTATTGACTCTTGGTTGACAGTGTTGGGGGACGGGTAATGTATTATTGACTCTTGGTTGACAGTGTTGGGGGACGGGTAATGTAGTCTTGACTCTTGGTTGACAGTGTTGGGGGACGGGTAATGTAGTATTGACTCTTGGTTGACAGTGTTGGGGGACGGGTAATGTAGTATTGACTCTTGGTTGACAGTGTTGGGGGACGGGTAATGTATTATTGACTCTTGGTTGACAGTGTTGGGGGATGGGTAATGTAGTATTGACTCTTGGTTGACAGTGTTGGGGGACGGGTAATGTATTGACTCTTGGTTGACAGTGTTGGGGGACGGGTAATGTATTATTGACTCTTGGTTGACAGTGTTGGGGGACGGGTATTGTAGTCTTGACTCTTGGTTGACAGTGTTGGGGGATGGGTAATGTAGTATTGACTCTTGGTTGACAGTGTTGGGGGACGGGTAATGTAGTATTGACTCTTGGTTGACAGTGTTGGGGGACGGGTAATGTAGTATTGACTCTTGGTTGACAGTGTTGGGGGATGGGTAATGTAGTATTGACTCTTGGTTGACAGTGTTGGGGGACGGGTAATGTAGTATTGACTCTTGGTTGACAGTGTTGGGGGACGGGTAATGTAGTATTGACTCTTGGTTGACAGTGTTGGGGGACGGGTAATGTAGTATTGACTCTTGGTTGACAGTGTTGGGGGACGGGTAATGTATTATTGACTCTTGGTTGACAGTGTTGGGGGACGGATAATGTAGTATTGACTCTTGGTTGACAGTGTTGGGGGACGGGTAATGTATTGACTCTTGGTTGACAGTGTTGGGGGTCGGGTAATGTAGTATTGACTCTTGGTTGACAGTGTTGGGGGATGGGTAATGTATTGATGTTCGAGTGCCAAATTAACACATATTTGTTTCTATTTGTCTTTGTTACTTCTTTTTGAGATTTATGAGTCTTACTTTTGTATATATTTTTTATATTTATATCGTTTTAAATGTTATGATTATTTATTTGTGTTGTTCCAATTGTCTGAATAAAAATGACAGTTAGTGCAAAACGGTGCTTTTTGTTGTTGTTGTTGTTGGCGGGGGGGGGGGGGGCGGCTGAAGGGGGGGTTCGCCCAGGGAGCCATACAAGCTAGAACCGCCACTGCCCAGCATGTTCTGTTGCAGGTAGATTTTTAGAATTGGTTGATTCAATATCTATATTATTGTATGTACATTGACTGGTTAATTAATCTTACGCTACTCAAATACAAATAATAATCGAATCTGTTGCTTGGACTTTTTCACCCGCTACTGAAATGGTTGTTCCACTTATTAAGATGGTTTAAGTAGTCTACTCTTAGTTTTCCCATCACGGCAGTCATAAAAATTCTAAACGTTGGATATCCTCACACTAGATTCCAATAGGAATTTCACATCACTATGCAACCCAGCATAACGTGACTTGAGTTTCAGGTCACTGTTTTAGGGTCAAACTATGCCCTCAAAGTAATACCTTATGAAAGACATGTTGTATTGTCTTAAATCATTAAATGATAACATATTTGCTTAGATCTGACTTGGGGGAAGCCACAGGACTGAAAATGGATGAATGCAACAATGATGTCTCTGACACTAACAAATACAGTCATGGGTGGTAACTCTACAATTCACTCGAAAGGCAAGGCACTCTGGGAAATATGCAAATAAGGCTTTACACTAAGCAAGCGTTTCACAACCGCTGTTCTCGGGACCCCATGAGATGCACATGTAGTGCTAGGTCAAAAAACAAAACGTGCACGCCTTGGGATCCCGAGGACCGGGTTTGGGAAAGCCTGCACCAAGCAGTGTGTTAATTTAATGTTGAAAAATGTGGACCTGTATAGATAATGGACCAGTGTTAAATGTAACACTGTCAGTGTTGATTTATCACAGGAGAATTTGGTGTGTGGCTTGAACATGTAGCGAGTTGTGTTTGACTAGGATTGCGGTACTTCGTGATGCTATCATCACTCAGGACATATTGTCCTCTTGTCTCTGATGAGGTCTCTGTATCAGAACCACTAATCTACAGTAGGTCAGCCTATTAACAAGCTCCTGTATTAGCTCTAGTCTCTCTCACTGACTCTCTGCCTGAGGGGTGGGTGTGGGTGTTGTGTGTGTGGGGGTGTTTGTGTTAACAAGCTCCTTTGTTGGCTCTTTCATCTCACTGTCTGTTGATGGGTCAGCCTATACAACAGGCAGCATAATTCTAGGCCACAGTCTTGAGCACCTCTGTCAAGAGCCTTCCCTCGGCTGCATCTCATTAGTCTAAAGTGGCCTCCTCTCCTCAGCTTCTCTCCGTCTTCTCCACAATGCCATTGTCTTACGTCAGATAACGTCAGATGCCATTGTCTTACGTCAGATAACGTCAGATGCCATTGTCTTACGTCAGATAACGTCAGATGCCATTGTCTTACGTCAGATAACGTCGGATGCCATTGTCTTACGTCAGATAACGTCAGATGCCCTTGTCTTACGTCAGATAACGTCAGATGCCATTGTCTTACGTCAGATAACGTCAGATGCCATTGTCTTACGTCAGATAACGTCAGATGCCATTGTCTTACGTCAGATAACGTCAGATGCCATTGTCTTACGTCAGATAACGTCGGATGCCATTGTCTTATGTCAGATAACGTCAGATGCCATTGTCTTACGTCAGATAACGTCAGATGCCATTGTCTTACGTCAGATAACGTCAGATGCCATTGTCTTACATCAGATAACGTCAGATGCCATTGTCTTATGTCAGATAACGTCAGATGCCATTGTCTTACGTCAGATAACGTCAGATGCCATTGTCTTACGTCAGATAACATCAGATGCCATTGTCTTACGTCAGATAACGTCAGATGCCATTGTCTTACGTCAGATAACGTCAGATGCCATTGTCTTACGTCAGATAACGTCAGATGCCATTGTCTTACGTCAGATAACGTCAGATGCCATTGTCTTACGTCAGATAACGTCAGATGCCCTTGTCTTACGTCAGATAACGTCAGATGCCATTGTCTTACGTCAGATAACGTCAGATGCCATTGTCTTACGTCAGATAACGTCAGATGCCATTGTCTTACGTCAGATAACGTCAGATGCCATTGTCTTACATCAGATAACGTCAGATGCCATTGTCTTACGTCAGATAACGTCGGATGCCATTGTCTTACGTCAGATAACGTCAGATGCCATTGTCTTACGTCAGATAACGTCAGATGCCATTGTCTTACGTCAGATAACGTCAGATGCCATTGTCTTACATCAGATAACGTCAGATGCCATTGTCTTATGTCAGATAACGTCAGATGCCATTGTCTTACGTCAGATAACGTCAGATGCCATTGTCTTACGTCAGATAACATCAGATGCCATTGTCTTACGTCAGATAACGTCAGATGCCATTGTCTTACGTCAGATAACGTCAGATGCCATTGTCTTACGTCAGATAACGTCAGATGCCATTGTCTTACGTCAGATAACGTCAGATGCCATTGTCTTACATCAGATAACGTCAGATGCCATTGTCTTACGTCAGATAACGTCGGATGCCATTGTCTTATGTCAGATAACGTCAGATGCCATTGTCTTACGTGAGATAACGTCAGATGCCATTGTCTTACGTCAGATAACGTCAGATGCCATTGTCTTACATCAGATAACGTCAGATGCCATTGTCTTATGTCAGATAACGTCAGATGCCATTGTCTTACGTCAGATAACGTCAGATGCCATTGTCTTACGTCAGATAACATCAGATGCCATTGTCTTACGTCAGATAACGTCAGATGCCATTGTCTTACGTCAGATAACGTCAGATGCCATTGTCTTACGTCAGATAACGTCAGATGCCATTGTCTTACGTCAGATAACGTCAGATGCCATTGTCTTACGTCAGATAACGTCAGATGCCATTGTCTTACGTCAGATAACGTCAGATGCCATTGTCTTACGTCAGATAACGTCAGATGCCATTGTCTTACATCAGATAACGTCAGATGCCATTGTCTTACGTCAGATAACGTCGGATGCCATTGTCTTATGTCAGATAACGTCAGATGCCATTGTCTTACGTCAGATAACGTCAGATGCCATTGTCTTACGTCAGATAACGTCAGATGCCATTGTCTTACATCAGATAACGTCAGATGCCATTGTCTTATGTCAGATAACGTCAGATGCCATTGTCTTACGTCAGATAACGTCAGATGCCATTGTCTTACGTCAGATAACATCAGATGCCATTGTCTTACGTCAGATAACGTCAGATGCCATTGTCTTACGTCAGATAACGTCAGATGCCATTGTCTTACGTCAGATAACGTCAGATGCCATTGTCTTACGTCAGATAACGTCAGATGCCATTGTCTTACGTCAGATAACATCAGATGCCATTGTCTTATGTCAGATAACGTCAGATGCCATTGTCTTACGTCAGATAACGTCAGATGCCATTGTCTTACGTCAGATAACGCGATTCCACCTGAACTGATCTGTATAGTTTCTCGCATTATGTAATGGGATACATCAAAAGTAGTTTGGCTACAATGTGCTGTCTAACATTCTAAAATATTACCTAGGTGACCTCGTCTGCTGAACCCCATTTCTTCCTCAAACAGTCGGAATTAATCTAAACTGAAACATTAAATCTATCAGTAATGGTGATGTTCTTTCGGTGAGAAAGTCCCACCATTTTACATCTAACTAAGGATTTTTGTGCTTCATGGAGCAGTATTTCATGTGTCCCAGCATGCTTTATTGCAGGTTGATTTTTAGAATAGTTTGTTTTCATATTTTCTTCATGTACATTGATTGATTCATTAATATTATAATATACCAAGAAAAATAACCTACAATTTTCTAAACTAATCCCATCTGTAAGGGATTGGATTTATTGCACCCGTTAATGAGATGATTGTTCCAGGTCAGTTGGTTTAGATAAATCCTTTACCATAGCATTCATTCATTTACCATAGCATTCATTCTGAGTGTAGGTTATAAAATATTCACTCTTGGACATCCTTCCTCTGGCTGAATTCCAATAAGAATGACAAAAAACTACAGAAACCACTGTATTGTGACTTGTAGGTCTGATGTGGCCCACGAGCCAGGATCAAAAATAACTAAAGGCCTTATGAAATGTATAATATGTGGTCAAAAAAGGTTTTATTTTAATTGAAACACGCTCACTTACACAGTTACTTGCGTTAGGCTTCAGGAATAGAGGTTATTGAATGCAACAACCATGGCTCTATCTTTTGTGCTGTTGACTTTGCCCAATAATGGTAGTACCATGTTTTTGTGCTGCTACCATATTGTTTTGCTACCATGTGGTTCTCATGTTGTGTTGCTACCATGCTGTGTTGTCATGTGTTGCCTTGTTATGTTGTTGTCTTGGGTCTCTCTTTATGTAGTGTTGTGTCTCTCTTGTTGTAATGTGTGTTTTGTCCTATATTTATATTGTATTTATTTTTTAAATGTTTTAATCCCAGGCCCCCGTCCCAGCAGGAGGCCTTTTGCCTTTTGCTAGGCC
Source organism: Oncorhynchus mykiss (assembly GCF_013265735.2). NCBI lineage: Eukaryota > Metazoa > Chordata > Actinopteri > Salmoniformes > Salmonidae > Oncorhynchus > Oncorhynchus mykiss. Next base: position 29,758,074 of record NC_048585.1, on the reverse strand, counting down.
GTCATTGTAAATACGAATTTGTTCTTAACTGACTTGCCTAGTTCTATAAAGGTTAAATAAATAAACCATTTCAAAAAAGACACCATCTGACATGGAACAATGGCACAATGCTGTTTCCATCCCACATGTAAAACACATATGAACTATCTTCATGGTGTGTACACAGTGCAAGCACCAGTGTTTAAATACCCTAAAGTTCATATTCACTCGTCTCCGAGTTGACTATTGTAAAGGAGACAGAAGTGAAGATCTGTCATGCTCACTGCTCTAAAGGATGACTATTGAGGAACTGACAAATGTGATGACTCACACATCTGCATCTACATGCTTGATACACACACCCCCGCCCCCCTCCGTTTCTGATGTTGCTGATTAGCTATGTTTATATTTAGATCTTATTACTATCTGGCGAGTGTTGAGATCCCCAAAGGCATTGTCATTTACTCCACTCTCTTTTATTCATCACTGCTAAATGAAGGCGGGAGAGAGAGAAAATTAGAGAGAAAAGAGAGAGAAATAGAGATGGGGAGCGTGTGTAGATGAGAGAGAGAGACAGGAGGACAGGATGTCAGAGAGAGAGAAAGGAGAAAGGGAGATGAAGGGACAGGGATAAAGAGAGGGTGTGAAGGGACAGATGGATAGAATAAGAGTGCTATGATTCAGACAGCAGATCTGTTGGAGAGACGAGACAAAGACAACAGGAGACGGATAGAACTGGAGATGTGTCTGTGAGGTAATAACATCCATGCTGGCTGGAATAGGCTCACTGTATCCACCCACACCCCTGTTAGGCATGATCGATTTACACACACACACGCGTGTACACACACACACGAACACACACGTGCATACACACACGTACAAACATGTACGCAGACATACTGTGCTTTATTTCTCTGACTTAATGCTATCCCTCAGCAAGAGCAGGCTCTGTAATTACTGCATCATCTCCCCAGGTGTGTGTGTTTACTATAGTTATGCAGCAAGGCACCAGTGAATCCGCCCTGTTGCATGGCCTTCAGCACTGGTGTGTGAATGGGCCATCCCTGTTCTCCTGTGGTGAAGGACCCTGCTGGCTCAGTCAAATTACACACACACACACACACACACACACACACACACACACACACACACACACACACACACACACACACACACACACACACACACACACACACACACACACACACACACACACACACACGAGAGAGAGCAAATAAAGGCCAGTGTGAGTCCTCCCATACAGCTCCCTTCCCTTAGCCAACTGCTGGGCCCAGCTGTGTGTGTCTGTTTTACACCACATTTAAGATTATAAGTATCCCTGCCTCCCAGCCTCTCCCCATAGGCCTCCTCTGACTGCAGTCAGCAATTCATTGAGGCATAAAGAGAAAACGGTTCCCTGATATTACAGAGGTCTGATGTATTGGAAGAACCCCACGGATAGGGAGGTGCTGGCCAAAGCAACTCAGCGGAGTTGAGTTTTCCTGTTTGGAGGGATGGGGCCCTATCCCCTGAAGAGTGTGTGTGTTTCTCTCTCTCTGTGTGTCAGTGTGTATGTGTGTCTCTTAGTATGTGTGTTCTATGCTCAGCCGGGCGAGAAGTCATGTCAGGCTTGTCTGTGTGTTGGACATAGGCAGCAGAGGGAGCATGGTTCTGGGCTGGGGATCAATCAATAGATGTTTGTATGTGAATGGGTGGGTGGGGAAGGGGGTGGAATGTTCTGATCATGCCCAAGGAACAATGGAACATGGGAATTAAGCCCCATAGAGGGGACGCTTGATTAAAAAGGGCTTTTTGGGCAAAACAATTGATTCTCCTCTCCTGAGTTGAATGACTGAGTTGTATTATGACACACTCTCATAATAGTCCCATACTCACATAATACTTTCAGTCCTCCAGGACTTTATAGAATAATCACAAGGTGGTCACCATTTTAAAATCTGACCCAATGTTCCTCTCTGCCTTTCACTCAGCTCTCACTTACTAATTTGATGAGTGGCGACGCCCGTTCGTCTGTCTGAAGCACACAATGTCAGAACGGTTAGCTTGAAGACAACAAATGAAATGAACATCAGTCATAACCACAATGCATTATATAATACAACATCTTGTTTGATTGTGTGATGACAGCGGAAGATTTCAATGTCCTTTTGGAACCAACAGAGGGGCCAGAAACCGTCTCTTTTTTCGCATTCTCTTTTTTTAAAATATTTTTTACCCCTCTTTCTCTCTCTCTTTGATGGCCCAGATGTGACTGGAGGCCACATGTCATTAATATGATATGACTGAGCTGGCTGGGCTTTTTAACTAAAGGTTTTACTGTTGAGATTGTTACTTTTGGGGCGTTTCAGACAAAAGGCTTTGATGTGAACGTCGTTAAGCTGAGTACGGGTGAGAAGAATGTACGTTCTCCCTGCTTATCCTTTAATACATGCCATCTGTTCACAGCTGGAGGTTTGATGTGGTTTAAATGTACCGCACTACAGTCGGCTGGATGATCTTTTAGTCACAGTAAGTGCGAGACAAAGCATCAACCAAACATCCACCTCAGTTGGCTAAATGTAGAGAGAAAGAGACTCAGGAATTCCAAGTGCAACATTCAGATCTTCTTTGGCACAGCCTACTATATGTGGTTAGATATTTATGGATATTGATCAGAAGTGTGTTAGCCATTTAAATCAATGAAACACTTCTTCAGACAAGATTTTCACAATGTTCATCTCCCATACATACAGTGCCAGTCAAAAGTTTGGACACCTACTCATTCAAGGGTTTTTCTTTATTTTTACTATTTTCTACATTGTAAAAGAATAGTGAGGACATCAAAACTATGAGATAACACGTATGGAATCATGTAGTAACCAAAAAAGTGTTAAATAAATAAAAATACATTTTAGATTCTTCAAAGTAGCCTTCCTTTGCCTTGATGACAGCTTTGCACACGCTTGGCATTCTCTCAACCAGCTTCACCTGGAATGCTTTTCCAACAGTTTTGACGGAGTCCTCACATATGCTGAGCACTTGTTGGCTGCTTTTACTTCACTCTACGGTCCAACTCATCCCAAACCATCTCAATTGGGTTGAGGTCGGGTGATTGTGGAGGCCAGGTCCTCTGATGCAGCACTCCATCACTTTCCTTCTTGGTCAAATGTGACTCACCGCCTCAATTCGGTCTTATGTAGCGAAATTTGAAGTGTTTTTATTTTATTTTTTACAAGTGGATAAAAGTAGAGACTCAGAGCTACAAAATGGAATATCATACACAGCATTTTTGAGGAACAATGGTAAGGTATTTCTACTTTGAATGTTGATACACTTGTAAACTCACTTTTGAGGAAGGACCTTGTCTACACCCATTCAGCATTTTTCACTCACACCCTCTTAAGCCAGCCCCACCCATCTCTTCAAGGATTCACATGTGAGGTCATATGCTAAACAGTGAGTAGTATAGTAAGACTAAAAGTGGTAGTAGCCTACAATCAGGAAAAATTCCAGGTAAACAGAAATTGTCCTGATAAGAATGTTAGATGAAGCTTACCCAGACACAATTATCTAAATTAACCTGTTGATCCTACTTGAGACGCAGACGTCCTGGAACTGCAAATGCGCTACGCTAAATGCTAAATGTACTCGTTAAAACTCAAACGTTCATTAAAACACACATACAGGGTATTGAATTAAAGCTACTCTCGTTGTGAATCTAGCCAACAAGTCAGATTTAAAATGCTTTTCGGCGAAAGCATGAGAAGCTATTATCTGATAGCATGCAACACCCCAAAATGCCTGAAGGCGACGTAAACAAAAGAATTAGCGTAGCCGGCGCTACACAAATAGCAGAAATAAAATATAAAACATTCATAACCTTTGACAAGCTTCTTTCTTGGCACTCCTATATGCCCCATAAACATCACTATTGGGTCTTTTTTTCGATTAAATCGGTCCATATATACCCAAAATAGCCATCTATGGAAACTGTGTAATTCAGAAAAAAACATTGTTTCAAAACGCTGCGTCATTTTTTTAAATTAAAAAAGTCGACGATAAACTTTCACAAAACACTTCGAAATACTTTTGTAATCCAACTTTAGGTATTAGTAAACGTTTATAATCTATCAAAATGATCACGGGGCGATGTGTATTCAATAGCTCCACGTCTTCAAATCATGGTCGAAAATCTCTCCTCCAAAACATCCTGTCGGAGACCGGAAGAAATGTAGTCTCTTTCCTTTGTTTGACCAAGAAATAACTCAGGAAAATGACGACAATTGCGACATCGTGTGGAATCTGTAGGAATTGCATCCTTGGCCCTATTTAATTTGGTGTCCTTTAAACAATACATGCAAGTGGCGCATGGATATTATTTTCAGCTTTCAGTGACCAGTTTTTCTTGCGCTTTTCGATGAAACACACGCTCTGTTAGTCACAGCCGTGATTTAACCAGTTTTAGAAACTTCAGAGTGTTTTCTATCCACACATACTAATCATATGCATATACTATATTCCTGGCATGAGTAGCAGGACGCTGAAATGTTGCGCGATTTTTAACAGAATGTTCGAAAAAGGAGAGGGTAGACTTAACAGGTTTTAATGGGTCATGTGAAATAAATGCTTTAACCCCCAGCCACATCCAGTGGTGGAAAAAATACAAAATTGTCATACTTGAGTAAAAGTATAAATCATTTAAAATTCCTTATATTAAGCAAACCAGACTGCACAATTTTATTGTGCTCACGCCAACACTCAGACATAATTTACAAACGAAGCATTTGTGTTTAGTGAGTCTGCCAGAGCAGAGGCAGTAGGGATGACCAGGGATGTTCTCTTGATAAGTGTGTGAATTGAACAATTTTCCTGTCAAAGTACTTTTGGGTGTCAAGGAAAATATATGGAGTAAAAAGTATTATTTCCTTTATGAATGTAGTGAGGTAAAAGTTGCCAGAAATATAAATAGTAAAGTAATGTACAGATACCACAAAAAACTACTTAAGTAGTACTTTAAAGTATTTTTACTTAAGTACTTTACTCCACTGCACAAATGCCTTCACACCAGTACATTAACATACTTGATATACTGATACGCATGCACTTATCACATAGTATTTCATACATAAGTTAAGGCCATGCAACCTGTACAGTACATAAACAGATGCATGTGCCATATATTTATGTGGTGGACACTTGATACAGTCACATATTGTTGTGGGATGTCACAAAATGATGTTAAGACCACACATCAGTATCACATTTTTTGCTAAGTGGATGGACTCTACAGAAGGTACAGCCAAACAGTTACTTGCATAGTAGCAATATCAGAAATAGATAGTGTCAATATAACTAAAATATACCGTATGTACAAGAACGTCAATAACGATATCAGTGATCGGCGAGTTAGTTAAATGCATACAATCAGGGTAAAGTGGCTGAGCAGCGGGATAAATAATAGTAGTAGCAACGTATGGCGTGTGTTAGGAGAGAGTCGTCGAAGATGTAAAACGAAGATGTAGATGTAAAACGAAGAAGATGTAAAACTGGGGACCAAAAAAAATCTGAAGACATTACAACCTTGCACAACATCAATTCACCTCCCAGGTTTAGAGAAGAATAACCTCATACAATGAAAATTATTTTTTAGCTGAAGTGCTGGTACTGCTTGATCTGTGGCAGCGGCCTGAAGTATGGAGTCAGGTGTGGTTGCCAGCCATAGCTTTCCACCAGCACCGTATCATCCTCCAGTCCAACCAGCTGTGGGATGTTGACCCCTGTCACAGTGCTGTCCTTCACAACACCAGCAATCTCAAACAAAGTGTTCGCTCTGGTCTTTCTGAAGCGCTGCTTGATGAGGCTGAAGCACTAGTCAGGGGGCAAACTTGGTGTGGCCTGTGATCAGGAAGTCAAGGTCCAGATTGTGGTGGAGCTTGTGCATGGTCCACCAGGCACAATACCAGAGCACACACACTTGTTCTTGTTTTGGCCACTGCAGTCATCACAATTCAGATTCACACGTGCTTTCCCAACTCCGTAGTTGGTGAAGAAATTGTGCATGTAGTTGATGCCTGCGCTGCTGCCTTTGCTTGCGCTAGAGTCAGGCATGTTCTATTGATTGATGCTGAAAGACAAAATTCTATATACAAATGTTTTAGCATTATTAAACAATAGATGCGAAGTGGTATTTTGAGATATTACTACACAGTTCATACAGGTAATGTTAGTTACTGTAGCTAACAGCAAGCTTTAACTAGCAATATAAAACCGATTGTCATAGCTAGCTAAAGTTAACCAATAGGTTCAATGTTACCTAGCAATGCGAAATGGCATTCTGAGAAAAAAATTACTAACGTTACACACACACCTCATACACATAAGTTCATGTTAGCTAGCAAGCCAGCCACCTAACCTCAGCTAACGTTAGCTAACTAACAGCAAACTTTAACTAGGGATATTTTGTTTAGGCATGTCAAGTTAACTAGCTAAATCATGAACTATATTCCCAATCCATAGAGTAACGTTACTAGCAATACAAACCGATTATCATAGCAAGCTAAAGTCAGGTTAAATGTTAGTTAGCAAGCCAGCCATCAAACTCCAGCTGGCTAGCTAACAGCAAGCTTTAGCTTGTAATGAAAACAACTTTCTGACAAAATTAGAAACATATAATATTTGAATCTGTTATGAAATGAGAGAGAGTCAGTATTGCATGGCACGATGTCATCCAGAAAGTAGTCCATCACAACTTTTTCCCACTGACCTTTGTCGGTAGCGCCTGATAAATTCAGGGCAGCAATGTTATTGAGAGCAGTAGTTTGAAAAAACTGCAGTAGAAAGGATTATTTATACATTACGAGAAGCTCAATTTATAGACACAAGATGCAACACCGCATACCAATCCAAATTCATCTCTCTGCATGTCCAGCCCACACATTATCTCAGCCAATCATGGTTAGCAGGAAGGTAGCTGTTTTTTTGTGTGGCTAAACCAACTAGGCTCATAATTTAACCATTTTATTTGTATTTACAGATGATACACAACTTTGATATTAAGGCACATGAAAAAATCGAGAAGGCATTTCTGCCAAAAAAACGCATTTTGCTAAAAAAACTTTTTTTTGTATGTTCAAAAGACTCCTGTGAAATTGTGACTTGTGACATACGCCTAGTTTCCTGAATCGAGTCACAAATGAACTTTTAGCAAGGCACACCTGTTAATTGAAATGCATTCCAGGTGACGACCTCATGAAGCTGGTTGAGAGAATTCCAAGCGTGTGCAAAGCTGTCTTCAAGGCAAAGGATGGTGTCACGTCCTGACCTTAGTTCATTTTTTATGTCTCTATTTTAGTTTGGTCAGGGTGTGAGTTGGGGTGGGCATTCTATGTTTTGTGTTCTATGTTTTCTATTTCCATGTGTTTGGCCTGGTATGGTTCCCAATCAGAGGCAGCTGGCAATCGTTGTTTCTGATTGAGAACCATACTTAGGCAGCCTGTTTTTCCCACTCGAGATGTGGGTAGTTGTTTTCTGTCTCTACCAGACAGGACTGTTTCGGTTGTTCTTTTGTTTACGGTATGTTTCAGTGGTCAGTTATTTAATACATTTAACATGGACACTTACCACGCTGCGCTTTGGTCCTCTTCTCCTTCCACCAATGAAAACCGTTACAGATGGCTACTTTGAAGAATCTCTAATATTGTCACGTTCTGACCTTAGTTCCTTTGTTTTGTCTTTTGTTTTAGTATGGTCAGGGTGTGAGTTGGGTGGGTTGTCTATGTTAGTTTTTCTCTGATTTTCTATTTCTGTGTTTGGCCTGGTATGGTTCTCAATCAGAGGCAGCTGTCAATCGTTGTCCCTGATTGAAAACCATATTTAGGTAGCCTGTTTTCGATTGTGTTTTGTGGGTGGTTACTTTCAGTCTTTGTGTGTCTGCACCAGGCAGAACTGTTTCGGTTGTTTGTTTGTTATACAGTGTTCAGTTTTTTCATTAAATAAGATGAACACTTACCACACTGCGCTTTGGTCCTCACCTTCTTCCCAAGACAGACGTTACAAATATAAGATATGTTTGGATTTGTTTAACACTTTTTTGGTTACTACATGACTCCATATGTGTATTTTCATAGTTTTTATGTTTTCACTATTATTCTGCAATATAGAAAATAATTTAAAACTTTGAATGAGTAGCTGTTGTAAAACTTTTGACCGTTAGTGTATTTATATATGCAGTTCCCCCAAAATCTATTTCTGCATTTCCTCCCAAAGATTCTTCATATCAGAATATCAAAGGTTTCTTCATATCAAAATATAAGATTGCCTGACAGGGGTTTAGCTGTAAGCTCCAGTATTTTTACCCCTCTATAATTATCTCATGCATTCTACACATCTCCCATGATGCCATCTGTTCTCCTGCTCTCTGTGTCTCAGCCATTCTGAGCTGGAAATCAGCTTCATGTTTCAATTGCAGAGATAGTGCCGCATGGCAAAATACAATTATAAAATACAGATACAAAATGCCATACAGATAAATGTATCAAAATAAACTATAAATTACTTGTATTTTGTAACATATTTAATAAAACACATTTGCAAGTACCCGGCCCAAACAGCAACTACATTCTCAGTAACGGTTAAAGAAACCTTTTACTTGCTATGACTGTGATATATTGTTGTTTATCTACCTTAGTTGAGCAATTCCCTCTGGATAAGAGTGTCTGCTAAAGGATCAAAATGTATATGTAAAAATGAATATGCCATGCGCATGCTCTGAGGGCGCGGCTGGGGATGCCGTCTGGAACTGCAGCCTTGCGAGGGTTAACACGTTTAAATGTCTTACTCACCTCGGCTGCAGTGAAGGAGAGACCGCATGTTTTCGTAGCAGGCCGTGTCAGTGGCACTGTATTGTCCTCAAAGCGGGCAAAAAAGTCTTTAGTCTGCCTGGGAGCAAGACATCCTGGTCCGTGACTGGGCTGGATTTCTTCCTGTAGTCCGTGATTGACTGTAGACACTGCCACATGCCTCTTGTGTCTGAGCCGTTGAATTGAGATTCTACTTTGTCTCTGTACTGGCGCTTAGCTTGTTTGATAGCCTTGCGGAGGGAATAGCTGCACTGTTTGTATTCGGTCATGTTACCAGACACCTTGCCCTGATTAAAAGCAGTGGTTCGCGCTTTCAGTTTCACACGAATGTTGCCATCAATCCACGGTTTCTGGTTAGGGAATGTTTTAATCGTTGCTATGGGAACGACATCTTCAACGCACGTTCTAATGAACTCGCACACCGAATCAGCGTATTCGTCAATGTTATCTGACGCAATATGAAACATGTCTCAGTCCACGTGGTGGAAGCAGTCTTGGAGTGTGGAGTCAGCTTGGTCGGACCAGCGTTGGACAGACCTCAGCGTGGGAGCCTCTTGTTTTAGTTTCTGTCTGTAGGCAGGGATCAACAAAATGGAGTCGTGGTCAGCTTTTCCGAAAGGGGGGCGGGGCAGGGCCTTATATGCGTCGCGGAAGTTAGAGTAACAATGATCCAAGGTCTTTCCACCCCTGGTTGTGCAATCGATATGCTGATAAAATTTAGGGAGTCTTGTTTTCAGATTAGCCTTGTTAAAATCCCCAGCTACAATGAATGCAGCCTCCGGATAAATCGTTTCCAGTTTGCAGAGAGTTAAATAAAGTTTGTTCAGAGCCATCGATGTGTCTGCTTGGGGGGGGATATATACGGCTGTGATTATAATCGAAGAGAATTCTCTTGGTAGATAATGCGGTCTACATTTGATTGTGAGGAATTCTAAATCAGGTGAACAGAAGGATTTGAGTTCCTGTATGTTTCTTTCATCACACCATGTCACGTTGGCCGTGAGGCATACGCCCCCGCCCCTCTTCTTACCAGAAAGGTGTTTGTTTCTGTCAGCGCGATGCGTGGAGAAACCCGTTGGCTGCACCGCTTCGGATAGAGTCTTTCCAGTGAGCCATGTTTCAGTGAAGCAAAGGACGTTACAGTCTCAGATGTCCCTCTGGAATGCTATCCTTGCTCGGATTTCATCAACCTTGTTGTCAAGAGACTGGACATTGGCAAGAAGAATGCTAGGGAGTGGTGCACGATGTGCCCGTCTCCGGAGTCTTACCAGAAGACCGCCTCGTTTCCCTCTCTTTTGGAGTCGTTTTTTTGGGTCGCTGCATAGGGTCCACTCCGTTGTCCTGTTTGTAAGGCAGAACACAGGTCGTACTGATGGTGAGTTGACGCTGATCTTATATTCAGTAGTTCTTCTCGACTGTATGTAATGAGTAACACGTAAAAAAACAAAAAACTGCATAGTTTCCTAGGAACGCGAAGCGAGGCGGCCATCTCTGTCGGCGCCGGAAGTTAGAACGGTATGGGAGCATACTGGGCTTAATAGGAGCATACTGGGCTTAATAGGAACATACTGGGCTTAATAGAAGAAAACCGGGCTTAATATGAGCATACTGGGCTTAATAGGAACATACTGGGCTTAATAGGAACATACTGGGCTCAATAGGAACATACTGGGCTTAATAGGAACATACTGGGCTTAATAGGAACATACTGGGCTCAATAGATGCAAACCAGGCTTAATATGAGCAAACTGGGTTTAATAGGAGCATACTGGGCTTAATAGAAGAAAACCGGGCGTAATAGGAGCATACCAGGCTAAATTGGAACATACTGGGCTTAATAGGAGCATACTGGGCTTAATAAAATAAAACCAGGCTTAATAGGAGCATACTGGGCTTGATAGGAACATACTGGGCTTAATAGGAACATACTGGGCTCAATAGGAACATACTGGGCTTAATAGGAACATACTGGGCTTAATATGAGCATACTGGGCTTAATAGAAGCAAACCGGGCTTAATAGGAGCATACTGGGCTTAATAGAAGCAAACCAGGCTTAATAGGAGCATACTGGGCTTAATAGGAACATACTGGGCTTAATAGGAACATACTGGGCTCAATAGGAACATACTGGGCTTAATAGGAACCTACTGGGCTTAATATGAGCATACTGGGCTTAATAGGAACATACTGGGCTTAATAGGAACACACTGGGCTTAATATGAGCATACCGGGCTTAATAGAAGCATACTGGGCTTAATAGGAGCATACTGGGCTTAATACTGGGCTTAATAGGAGCAAACCAGGCTTAATATGAGCAAACTGTACTTAATAGGAGCATACTGGGCTTAATAGAAGAAAACCGGGCTTAATACGAGCATACCAGGCTAAATTGGAACATACTGGGCTTAATAGGAGCATACTGGGCTTAATAGGAACATACTGGGCTTAATGGGAGCATACTGGGCTTAATAGGAGCATACTGGGCTTAATAGGAACATACTGGGCTTAATAGAAGAAAACCGGGCTTAATATGAACATACTGGGCTTAATAGGAACATACTGGGCTTAATAGGAACATACTGGGCTCAATAGGAACATACTGGGCTTAATAGGAACATACTGGGCTTAATAGGAACATACTGGGCTTAATAGAAGCAAACCAGGCTTAATATGAGCAAACTGGGTTTAATAGGAGCATACTGGGCTTAATAGAAGAAAACCGGGCGTAATAGGAGCATACCAGGCTAAATTGGAACATACTGGGCTTAATAGGAGCATACTGGGCTTAATAAAAGCAAACCAGGCTTAATAGGAGCATACTGGGCTTAATAGGAACATACTGGGCTCAATAGGAACATACTGGGCTTAATAGGAACATACTTGGCTTAATAGGAACATACTGGGCTTAATAGAAGCACACCAGGCTTAATATGAGCAAACTGGGTTTAATAGGAGCATACTGGGCTTAATAGAAGAAAACCGGGCGTAATAGGAGCATACCAGACTAAATTGGAACATACTGGGCTTAATAGGAGCATACTGGGCTCAATAGGAACATACTGGGCTTAATAGGAACCTACTGGGCTTAATATGATCATACTGGGCTTAATAGGAACATACTGGGCTTAATAGGAACACACTGGGCTTAATATGAGCATACCGGGCTTAATAGAAGCAAAACAGGCTTAATAGGAGCATACTGGGCTTAATAGGAACATACTGGGCTTAATAGGAACATACTGGGCTTAATAGGAACATACTGGGCTTAATAGAAGCAAACCAGGCTTAATATGAGCAAACTGGGTTTAATAGGAGCATACTGGGCTTAATAGAAGAAAACCGGGCGTAATAGGAGCATACCAGGCTAAATTGGAACATACTGGGCTTAATAGGAGCATACTGGGCTTAATAAAAGCAAACCAGGCTTAATAGGAGCATACTGGGCTTAATAGGAACATACTGGGCTCAATAGGAACATACTGGGCTTAATATGAGCATACTGGGCTTAATAGGAACATACTGGGCTTAATAGGAACATACTGGGCTCAATAGGAACATACTGGGCTTAATAGGAACCTACTGGGCTTAATATGAGCATACTGGGCTTAATAGGAACACACTGGGCTTAATATGAGCATACCGGGCTTAATAGAAGCAAAACAGGCTTAATAGGAGCATACTGGGCTTAATAGGAGCATACTGGGCTTAATAGGAACATACTGGGCTTAATAGAAGCAAACCAGGCTTAAAATGAGCATACTGGGCTTAATAGGAACATACTGGGCTCAATAGGAACATACTGGGCTTAATAGGAACCTACTGGGCTTAATGGGAGCATACTGGGCTTAATAGGAGCGTACTGGGCTTAATAGGAACATACTGGGCTTAATAGGAACATACTGGGCTTAATAGAAGAAAACCGGGCTTAATAGGAGCATACCAGGCTTAATAGGAACATACTGGGCTTAATAGAAGCAAACCAGGCTTAATAGAAGCAAACCATACTTAATATGAGCAAACTGGGTTTAATAGGAGCATACTGGGCTTAATAGAAGAAAACCGGGCGTAATAGGAGCATACCAGACTAAATTGGAACATACTGGGCTTAATAGGAGCATACTGGGCTCAATAGGAACATACTGGGCTTAATAGGAACCTACTGGGCTTAATATGAGCATACTGGGCTAATAGGAACATACTGGGCTTAATAGGAACACACTGGGCTTAATAGAAGCAAAACAGGCTTAATAGGAGCACACTGGGCTTAATAGGAGCATACTGGGCTTAATAGGAACATACTGGGCTTAATAGAAGCAAACCAGGCTTAATATGAGCAAACTGTACTTAATAGGAGCATACTGGGCTTAATAGAAGAAAACCGGGCTTAATACGAGCATACCAGGCTAAATTGGAACATACTGGGCTTAATAGGAACATACTGGGCTTAATGGGAGCATACTGGGCTTAATAGGAACATACTGGGCTTAATAGAAGCAAACCAGGCTTAATAGAAGCAAACCATACTTAATATGAGCATACTGGGCTTAATAGGAGCATACTGGGCTTAATAGGAACATACTGGGCTTAATAGAAGCAAACCAGGCTTAAAATGAGCATACTGGGCTTAATAGGAACATACTGGGCTCAATAGGAACATACTGGGCTTAATAGGAACCTACTGGGCTTAATAGGAACCTACTGGGCTTAATATGAGCATACTGGGCTAATAGGAACATACTGGGCTTAATAGGAACACACTGGGCTTAATAGAAGCAAAACAGGCTTAATAGGAGCACACTGGGCTTAATAGGAGCATACTGGGCTTAATAGGAACATACTGGGCTTAATAGAAGCAAACCAGGCTTAATATGAGCAAACTGTACTTAATAGGAGCATACTGGGCTTAATAGAAGAAAACCGGGCTTAATACGAGCATACCAGGCTAAATTGGAACATACTGGGCTTAATAGGAACATACTGGGCTTAATGGGAGCATTCTGGGCTTAATAGGAGCATACTGGGCTTAATAGGAACATACTGGGCTTAATAGGAACATACTGGGCTTAATAGAAGAAAACCGGGCTTAATAGGAGCATACCAGGCTTAATAGGAACATACTGGGCTTAATAGAAGCAAACCAGGCTTAATAGAAGCAAACCATACTTAATAGGAGCATACTGGGCTTAATAGAAGCAAGCCAGGCTTAATATGAGCAATCTGGGCTTAATAGGAGCATACTGTGCTTAAATAGAAGCAAACCGGGCTTAATAGGAGCATACCAGGCTAAATTGGAACAACAGTGATTTATGGTGAAAAAGAAAGAATTGCAAAGTCTACTTATAAAATATTTAAAAACCAATGGTTTAGGGTGTAAATATACACAATAGACTACAATATTTTGCAAAGTTAGTATTGATCATAATGAACGGTATTGGTGTATTGTTATTTACATTGTGAATAGAGGGAGTGCTTGTGCTACTGCACACCTGAGATAAATGTATAAAAAAATGGCAAGGTTAATTTAACAGTAAAATAAAACAAAATGCTTTTTAAACTGTAAACTGTGAATGCCTGAAATCTATTATCGCGTTGTAGTTCACCAAGTTATGTTGCTACTGTGTTAATGTGACGTGCAGGCACGACTGCTAGCGTACCAAACCCATATTTTCATTTGAAACGAAATAGCAATGAATGCTTATGAAATATGCTGCCATGTGCATATCAGCACTTATCTGTGGCGGTACAAACAAGCATCTGAGGGTAGCCTCAACACCCAATGTTTTTTTAGCAGGTTTGAAACTGGCCAGTACTGGGAACTAACCCAATAATAAAACATCTGATTTAGTTGAATTAGTTGAAACATTAAACAGCAGAAAATGTGTTTTTTTTCTTGTTTTTTTTTATTTGAATCCAAAGATGGAAGTGGGCTTAATGTGTGTTTACCCTAATCATCTTTCCAAAGCCCCTTTCAAATGGTTCTTTATGGAAGACACGATTGGGGTCCGGGAGCACTCACAATGCTATCCTGACTCTCAGCACTCGTGAGAATGCACACCCAATGGCACCCTAGTGCACTATATAGGGAGCAGGGTGGCATTTGGGCTGCAGTCGTTGTGTGTAGTTCTCATGAATAACCTAGCAGAGAGTATTGTCAATTAGAGACAAGAGTAAAGGCCCTGTAACCAGCGCTGTCTTTGAACCAGTCATTAACCACCACTGTGCTGCTCTCTTCTTTCACAGCGTAAATGACTATATCACTAATGAATTAATAAGATAAAAAACATCCAGATCTGATCAGGAAAGGGAATCCTGTAGATATTCAGAGTGCTGTTTTTGTTCAGTCAGGTGCAACACTGCCTGAGCAGAGCTGGGTGGCCAAGTAAGTGTGTGTGCGTGTGTGTGTGTGTGAGTGTGTGTGTGTGTGTGTGTGTGAGTGTGTATCAAAAACAAACAAATTGGTACACTCTCAGTATAAGTGAGAGTTTATGTGGTACTTTTTGGATTGGAACCATGATTAAAACAGAAAGTGGCAAAAGTTGTGAACATTTTTGCACGTGTTTGTGAGCTTGGCACACATCCAGACAATCCGCAAAGATAACAGGAAGATAATGTGTCATCAGACAGCATCCTAAGTGAACGCTGTTAGTAAGTGAGAGTGCCATTTGGTTCTAAATTCCTACCCATTACCATATAGATAGCTGTGTAAGAGGGTGGCAACACAATGCACTTTGCATAAGCCCAACCACAGAGGAAGAGAAGACAGTTGGGATGAATCATCGGCAACACACAGATGAGGGTTCTACTAAGGAGTGCATTTAACATGGCATACATTAGAATACTTTGGTACAAAATGGCAGGTGTGTGTGTGTGTGTGTGTGTGTGTGTGGGGGGGGGGGGGGGGGGGGGGGGGCTGGCTAGCTCTATAGCCATGTGGCCTATTGCTGTTCGTTTGGAATGCTTCGATTGACTTGTGTTTATCTCTGTGAGCCAAATGGAGCTCGTTGAGTCTGGATGGGATGGACACAGACACACACTGTTCAGAGAGGGTGAGGTATCACACTGGCATTCACACTGGCACACATACTGGGAAACACATGCGAAGGGAGAGTGGTGAGTGCGAGGCAGGAAGATGGGAGAGAGGGGGGGTAAGAGAGCAGTTAGGGAAACCTAAAATGGCTTTGTGTATGTGCTGCAGGGGAGCTGGATAATTTATCTCAGAGAGCTAGCATGGCTAATGATGGTCGCCTCTCATCATTAGCATCTCTTATGCTTCTGAATCACACCCTGTTACCTCTGATCTACCCTGCTCTGCACTACTCACTGGCTACTCTAGACACACACACACACACACACACACACACACACACACACACACACACACAGAGGGTGCTAGGGGGGTAAAGTCAAGCCCTGGTGGGTGGCGAGTGGCGAGCAGGGCGAGGGCTGCAGTGGTCCTTTTTCCTGCTACATATTTATGACCTGGGACAGGGACATCTACATTCTGGGAACGTGCTGCTGGAAATCCCTCTCTTTTTCCTGCTTTCTAATTTCCTCGTCTCCTCTCTCTGTCCCTACACATTCTTCTCACGCTCTCTCTCTTTTCTCAGTCTCTCCCTCCCTTCTTTCCCCCCTCTATTTCTCCCTCACTACTCTCTCTCTCTCCCTCTTGATCCTCTATTTCTCCTTCTCTCGGTCCCTCTACCTCTCTCTTATGACCACACTGCCAAAGATGAAGGGATAGAAAGAGACTGAAAGGCAAAGGAATATAAGAGTGGCAGGATATTGATGTGGTTTAAAGACACGTGTAGGAAGACAGGAAGGAAGACACACAAATTAACAGAGTACATCTATCTACAGAACCCCCTTTAGTTTGTCACTCAACACGATAGAGTCACAACAGTAATGGCTTCCGCTGTTTCTGGTTTTCATTTAAAGGTTGTTTTGAACGGCTTTGTCAGATCAGGCAGTGAGAGGGGAGGCATGTCGCTCTGGTTCCTCCTACTGTTTTTATGTTTATCTTAATTCATCTCAGCTCTTACTGCTCCTGCCGGGCTCATTGCTAACCTGACTCACAGGAAATTAAAATAACCCAATATGAGATATCAGAGCTCTCTCTTTATGGCAGGGGATGGCAGGTTAGCCAGGGTAGCTAAAAAAGCATTGTGAAATGTCGGGAATGTTGTAAAAAGATTACCCCACCAAGTACGTGCATTTTTGGAATGAGAAAATGGGTGCGCGCTGTGATTGTGTAGTTATTATGTATTGGTCCGGAGTCCGGACTCTATTTTCGATGGGGAATTGTAATTTCCCTCACGCCAATCGTTAACACGGACACTTTTTAATTATCCCTTGTTTAGGGGCTGTATTAGTAAGGAGGGGGTGAGGAGGGTAAGACTAAAGGAGGGAGAGGGGGGAATCTCTGTCCCCTCGTCAGGTTTCAAGGCTGTTGTGGATCATGGGTCGTAACGTTTAGTGGGTTGTTTACATTCATGCAAAATGCAGCCTGTAAAGAAGTGATTCTGGAGACTGCATTGATCACCATTAATAAATCTGACTCTTAATGAAGAGTCCATATTTATCAGTCCTGAGCTGGCAGGGCCATGTAGCGAGGGAGGGAAGGTGTGTGTGTGTGTGTTTGTGTGTGTGTGCGAGGTAAAGGGTAGAGATGGATGTACATCATAAATCAACCACCAGGTCCTATATCTAATGGGAGCTGTTTTGTCAGACTCCTGTCCTCTCCGTCTACCCAGGGATGACTGACTACTGCATTACTGGGCATTTCACATCAAATCAAATCAAATGTATTTATATAGCCCTTCGTACATCAACTGATGTCTAAAAGTGCTGTACAGAAACCAAGCCTAAAACCCCAAACAGCAAGCAATGCAGGTGTAGAACCACGGTGGCTAGGAAAAACTCCCTAGAAAGGACAAAACCTAGGAAGAAACCTAGAGAGGAACCAGGCTATTTCCATGTGAAAAGACCCATGAGCAACAACAAGTTCATAGAAGCATGTCAAATTGGGTGTCAAATGAAAGATAAAAGTTATATTAAGGCATAAATACAGTACATATACTTAAAAGGTATTAGAAGTACATCAAAACACAATAATGTGGAAGTAAAGACCCCTGCCAACTAATATCAACACTTTTATTTAGTTTTGGAGAAATTATTTGCCTTCTGTATGCTTAAGAACATGGCCCTGTGCCATGTAATTCCATCACCAAAAACCCACATATCTTTCAGATATTTTCTAATTTCTCTCCCTCATCAAATCAAATCTAATTGTATTAGTCACATGTACCGAATACAGTGAAATGCTTCCTTTCGAGCCCCTAACCAACAGTGCAGTTTCAAAAAAATACTGATAAGAATAAGAGATAAAAGTAACACGTAATCAAAGAGCAGCAGCAAAAAAAGAACGATATATACAGGGGTGGTGGGGGGGGGTGCCAGTACAGGGTGGGAGGGGGTGCCGGTACAGGGTGGAGGGGGTGCCAGTACAGGGGGGGGGGGGGGGGTACAGGGTGGGAGGGGGTGCCGGTACAGGGTGGAGGGGGTGCCGGTACAGTGTCAATGTGCGGGTGCACAGGCCAGTTGAGGTAGTATGTACCGGCACCCCCTCCCACCCTGGGGGGGCAATGCAAGTAATCTGGGTAGCCATTTGACTAGTTGTTCAGGAGTCTTATGGCTTGGGGGTAGAAGCTGTTTAAAAGCCTCTTGGACCTAGACTTGGCGCTCCAGTACCGCTTGCCGTGCGGTAGCAGAGAGAACAGTCTATGACTAGGGTGGCTGAAGTCTTTGACCAAGCTGGTAATTCTGTTACGAAATCAGTAATTACTGTAATTGAATGGGCTACAATGGGAAATCATAGTAGTCACAAACTACAGTTGTGTCACCTGCTACTGCCCTCCCTTCCACTCGCATACTGTTATGTTCAGCGCATAATCTTTCTCTTTCTGTCATCTGGTGGTCAAATCAAGACTGTGAAAACCTTCTGGACAACCCCCCTCTCTCTCTCCAGTTAATGTCACCTCTCCTGGCTCTTACTGACACACCTGCTCTGACACCTACCCTCTTTCCATTTACTGTAACAAGCATCCTCACCTACTGGGCACCGACCGACACTGGACATTCATGGACGTGGAAAAGTAGTTGACATGTGGTCAATCTGCCCTGGCCGTACCAGATCTGAACCAACCATAGATGTCTACGTATCACAAGTTTGGACAACACAGTACAGTAGAGCACAGTAGAGTACAGTACTGAACAGTACAGTAATGAAAAGTATAGTATTGTATACTACAGTAGAGTACACTCGAGTAGAGTACACTATAATGTACTGTATTGTGCTCTACTGTACTGTACTATACTATACTGTACTGAACATATCTACTGTACTGTGCTGTACTGAACTCGACTCTACTCTACTTTACTGTACTCTACTGTGCTCTACTTCATCATGGAGGACCCCACACACAATCTTTGCCCAATGTTTTGAGCTGCTGCTTTCCAGAAGGAGATGAAGGGACTCACTGTTCAGTAAGAATCGGAGCAAGGCAAGTTTCATTCCATCAGCCATCGGGGTGCTGAACAGTGGGACACAGGACAGATGTGATCCCAACACATGGTTCGACAGTAGGCCTCAGAGACTTTAAATATGTGATCATGTAAACGTGATGTTACGTATATGTCAACTTTTACAGTTTTTCCATACTGTATGTAATGTGTTGTGTTTGTATTTGCATGCAGACGTCACAAAATGAATTCCCGTGTCAATGGTCAATGAAGTCAATCATATTGCACTGTGCTGTAGTGTGATGTCCGAACCTGTGAGACATAGACATCTATGATTGGTTCAGATTTGGCCTGGTCCACTTCTTTTGATCACAGCAATATACAGTATGAATGGCACATAGGCTCAGTGTTGGAGAACGTAAGCTGATATGTGCCCGAGGGCAACTTCTACCCAGACAAATGGGTGTGTGTGAACCTCGCCTAGAAGTGGCAATTACATCTCCTTTAAAACAGAGGTGCTAGACTGAACAGCTCCTTTAAGACAGAGTTGCTTGTGGGCAAGTTCCTCTGTCCAAGCATTGCTGACACATGCCAGATCTTACAACACCTGGATAGGTATTTTAAGTACCAGCTAACCACATCATATATTATAACAATTGGTCACTCGAAGACGCTGTTGATGACGTGGCAAGCAACCATTGGTTGATGCATGCAACGTTTGAGCAGGGGACCAAAGACTCTGAACATCCCCTTTAAGACAGAGTCAACAGTCTGAACATCCCCTTTAAGACAGAGTCAACAGTCTGAACATCCCCTTTAAGACAGAGTCAACAGTCTGAACGTCCCCTTTAAGACAGAGTCAACAGTCTGAACGTCCCCTTTAAGACAGAGTCAACAGTCTGAACGTCCCCTTTAAGACAGAGTCAACAATCTGAACGTCCCCTTTAAGACAGAGTCAACAGTCTGAACCTCCCCTTTAAGACAGAGTCAACAGTCTGAACCTCCCCTTTAAGACAGAGTCAACAGTCTGAACGTCCCCTTTAAGACAGAGTCAACAGTCTGAACGTCCCCTTTAAGACAGAGTCAACAGTCTGAACATCCACTTTAAAAGATCCAATGCAGCCATTATTATCTCAATATCAAATCATTTCTGGGTAAAATGAAAGTACCTTACTGTAATTGTTTTCAATTAAAATGGTAAAAAAAGAGACAAAAATAGCTTATTTTTTTAACTAGGCATATCAGTTAAGAACACATTCTTATTTACAATGAATGCCTACCCCAGCCAAACCCTCCCCTAAACCGGATGACGCTGGGCCAATTGTGCGTTTTCCTATGGGACTCCCGATCACGGCCGGTTGTGATACAGCCCAGGATCCAATCCGGGTCTGTAGTAGCACTGCGATGTAGCACTGCGATGTAGTGCCTTAGACCGCTGTGCCACTCAGGATTACTTCTAAGCAATCAGCAATAATTTTGCAACAACTGTCTGGGTGTGGTCTGAGTTGGGAGGGGAAAACTGAAAACTAGCTATTATTGGCAGAAAGGTTTCGAACTTTCTTATTGGTCTATGAACTAATTTCCCAGCTGGTGATGTCACCAGGAATGCCAGAATGCCATCCCACAAAAAACAGTCTGAAATTTGAGTGTACAAAATATTAGGAACATGACATAGACTGACCAGGTGAATCCAGGTGTAAGCTATGATCCCATATTGATGTCACCTGTTAAATCCACTTCAATAGATGAAGGGGATGAGACAGGTTAAAGAAGGATTTTTAAGCGCATCGGTTTGAGTGTGTCCAGAACTGCAAAACTGCTGGGTTTTTCACGCTCAGCAGTTTCTCGCGTGTATGACGAATAGTCAAGCACCCGAAGGACATTTAGCCGACTTGACGCAACTGTAGGAAGCATTGGAGTCAACACGGGCCAGCATACCTGTAGAATGCTTTCGACACCTTGTAGTCCATGCCCCGACGAATTGAGGCTGTTCTGAGGGCAAAAGGGGGGTGCACTCAATATTAGGAAGGTGTTCCTATTATTTTGTACACTCACTTTTTGACTGTACTGGGCCTTTATAACAGAGGTGATAGTCTGAACATCCTCTTTATAAAATATGTGATAGGGTTAGTTCCTCTGCCCAGACGTTGCTGACGCCTGCCTTATCTTACAACGCCCGCACTGTAAAACCGGATAAGATCTGGCTACTCAATAATTGAGGAAAATGATTACCTAAAAAAATATTAAGATAAGAAAATGTAACAGCTGAAGTGAGCAGTTCTACCTACTGTAAATATGAGTAATACAAATGCAGTTTTTTGAGTAAGGTATGCTTACATTTTTCATGCAATCAACTTAGTTATTTTGATTTCTCGATACATAAAAAACACTAGTTAAATGAAATGAATAAGGTGAAGGAACACGACATAATCTTTTCAAGTTAGCCACTTAAGTATAAGTTGCAAAACTTGAATTGTTTGAGTTTAGCAAGGTCCACCTTCCTTAGAAACTATCATTTACTATTACTCAAATGTAACTAAGTTTACTTAAAAACATTTAGGAAATGGATTACCTCAATATTATCAATTAACCTTAACTCAAATATAATCAGTAAATACAAACAAGTTAGTTAACTACACTCAAAAAGCAAAAGTTTGGAAGCGTTCTGTCTTTCTCTCCATTGGCTTTAGCCTAGAGCTCAGAGAGAGCAGAGCTCGGTTGAGACATGAGACACATGTTCACGTACTAGATCGGCCCAAGACAGCAATGCCGCCTGCCCTCTATGTAAACCCCAATGTGCTGTCATTACTCAAAACAAAATTAGGTGTAATTCCTCTTGGTATTTAGTTGGTGTGACTTCTCATTTAGTCAGTACCACATAAACATTTTAAGTAGTAAGGACTTTTCATTGACTTTGAGTTAAACTTACTAGAAGTATTTTATGTTAGAAATGCCTTGGGGTTTATAGTGAATAGGTATTTTACGTATCAGCTCACCACATCATTTGTTATAGCGATCCGTCAGTCGATGACACTGTCAATGATATGGCACACAACCATTGGTTGATGCATGCAACATCTGAGCAGGGGAACGTGACCATAGACTGATCATATCCTTTAAGACAGATGTGATAGTCTGAACATCCCCTTTAAGTCAGAGGTGATTCCCAAACATCCCCTTTAGAACAGAGGTGATAGCATTGAGAATGCTAGAGGGGTCTAGTGACCAAAAGTCCATATTAGCATGGGTAGAGACATTGAGGGCTTCCACCATTTTAATCTAGTCAACTGGGTGGTACTTCCAACTTCATTGGATGATCCCTGCTTGTGACCCTGTTTGAGTCATGTCCAACCGGATCATCAGGAGGGATCAGCCAATGGTGAGGAAGAAATTTGAGGACTTCAATGGCGCTGCTCATCCTATCACATACATTATAATGGGAAAGATACAAAGAAGAGTCCTTTACCTATCACTATGGGTGTTTGTCTGACCGTCCCCTTTAAAACAGAGGTGACAGTGTTCAGATTATGCAGTAGCTGTATTACGTGTATAGACACCATTAGCTGGGTGGTACGCTCCTTCACATGAAAGAGAACACAACCTTATTAAGATAAGAGATAATAAGGGACACAATGGGACTGTGGGAATGCTTGATAAAGACTAGAGTTGGAGAGACTGGCTGTGTGTGTGTGTGTGTGTGTGTGTGTGTGTGTAAAAGACAGAGAAGGGGAGAGAGAAAGTGAGGAAGAGAGCCAGGGAGGATGTGAGAATGAGAGAGTAGATGATTGTTGAGCTGTACAGATGGGTTCTTTATAAGACAGAGGGGGGAAGATTACAGTGAAACTAATCCTTACTAGGAGGCCTGTAAATGTTATTTAGTAGAGCCAGCCAGCAGCCCTTACAGCATATCGACACTGAGAGACCATCAGAGTCATCAGTGGTGCTTGTAATACTGATATGAGGGGGCTGTGTGTGTGTGTTTGGGCTGGTGTCTGTGCGATGGGGACTGTGGTGTGTCTCAGGTAGCAGAGAGCAGCCAACTGTGATGTCATTACTCTGATGACTGGGAGGGACAGGTCATGAGAAGAAAGATGCAGCTAGCTCTTTATGGTATAGCTGCACAGCAAATTCCTCAGTGTTACATTAACACTGAAAGTGTGGACCCATGTAGACACTGAATAGTGTTAAATAAACAAACTGCTTAGTGTAATTCTTTATTTGCATTTTTCTCCAGAGGACCTTGCAATTGTAGAGTTACCAATAGCCGTTTGAGTGACTAAAATATGACCAATAATATTTTCTTTAAATAGAAATGCTCAAAATTTGAGAAAAGTAAGTGTTCTCTTGGGCTAATATTCATGAGCTCTTTGAAACACCTATGTCAAGCAACTTGGATGCGGTTGGAAGTGCTGCAGTGAAATCATCTCAAGCTAATTTGGTGATACTCAAAGCAAGACAAACCACATCAAAATTGTATAATTTTTTTGTTTTTACATGTCTCCCATTTGGCATGTTTCTTGTGACGTGGTTCAACTGCTTCAGAGGTTTGAAAGACCCTTCCCCCTCTTTTGTTCTATGCTGGCTGACGCGCTAGTTAGCCAGTTACAAGCGAACACACAAATGAAAGGGGAAACATGTAAGTAACTTTGCCATAGATGAAAAGGGTAAACGTTTAATTATTTTCTGATACCCTACAGCCAAATTCTGGCACAAGTAGATTAGCTATCTAGCTAACATTTAAACTCAGTTTTTCACAATTCCTGACATTTAACCCCAGTAAAAATTCCCTGTCTTAGGTCAGTTAGGATCAACACTATTTTAAGAATGTGAAATGTCAGAATAATAATAGAGATAATGATTTATTTCAGCTTTTATTTCTTTCATCACATTCCCAGTGAGTCAGAAGTTTACATACACTCAATTCGTTTTCGGTAGCATTACCTTTAAATTGTTTAACTTGGGTCATACATTTCGGTTAGCCTTCCACAAGCTCCCCACAATAAGTTGAGTGAATTTTGGCCCATTCCTCGATTTATAGGCCTCCTTGCTCGCACACACTTTTTCAGTTCTGCCAACACATTTTCTATAGGATTGAGGTCAGGGCTTTGTGGATGGCCACTCCAATACCTTGACTTTGTTGTTCTTGGGCCATTTTGCCACAATTTTGGAAGTATGCTTGGGGTCATTGTCCATTTGGAAGACCCACTTGCGACCAAGCTTTAACTAATGTCTTGAGATGTTGCTTCAATAAATCCACATAATTTTCCTTTCTCATGAAGCCATCTATTTTGTGAAGTGCACCAGTCCCTCCTGCAGCAAAGCACCCCAACAACATGATGCTGCCACCGCCGTGCTTCCCGGTTGGGATGGTGTTCTTCGGCTTGCAAGCCTCCCCCTTTTTCCTCCAAACATAACGATGGTCATTATGGCCAAAGAGTTCTATTTTGTTTCATCAGACCAGAGGGCATTTCTCCAAAAAGTATGATCTTTGTCCCCATGTGCAGTTGCAAACCGTAGTCCAGCTTTTTTATGGTGTTTTTGGAGCAGTGGCTTCTTCCTTGCTGAGCGGCCTTTCAGGTTATTTCAACGTAGGACTCGTTTTTACCCTGGATATAGATATGATATAGATATTTTTGTACCTGTTTCCTCCAGAATCTTCACAAGGTCCTTTGCTGTTGTTTTGGGATTGATTTGCACTTTTCGAACCAAAGTACGTTCATCTCTAGGACACAGAACGTGTCTCCTTCCTGAGCGGAGGATGAACCAGACTTGTGGAGGTCTACAATTTTTTTTTGCTGAGGTCTTGGCTGATTTCTTTTAATTTTCTCATGATGTCAAGCAAAGAGGTACTGAGTTTGAAGATAGCCTTGAAATACATCCACAGGTACACCTCCAATTGACTGAAATTATGTCAATTAGCCAATCAGAATGTCAATCAGAAGCTTCTAAAGCCATGACATCATTTTCTGGAATTTTCCAAGCTGTTTAAAGACACAGTCAACTTAGTGAATGTAAACTTCTGACCCACTGGAATTGTGATGCAGTGACTTTTTTCACGCCCTGACCTTATTTATCTTTGTTTTCTTTTTTCTTTTGGTTAGGTCAGGGTGTGACAAGGGTGGTTGGTTTAGTTTTTGTATTGTCTAGGGGTTTTTGTATGTCTAGGGTTTTTCTAGTCTAGGTGTTTATATGTCTATGGTTGCCTAGATTGGTTCTCAATCAGAGGCAGCTGTTTATCGTTGTCTCTGATTGGGGACCATATTTAGGTAGCCATATTCCTTGGGTATTTTGTGGGTTGTTATTCTATGTTTAGTTGCCTGTTTGCACTAGTCATATAGCGGTTCGGTTTGTTGAGTGTTCGGTCTTTCATTAAAAGAGTATGTACGCTTACAACGCTGGCCCTTGGTCTCCTCCATATGACGACGTGACACCTTTTAAGTGAAGTAATCTGTCTGTAAACAATTGTTGGAAAAATTACTTGTGTCTTGCACAAAGTAGATGTCCTAACCGACCTATATTTTGTTAACAAGAAATTTGTGGAGTGGTTGAAAAATGAGTTACGTAAACTTCCGACTTCAACTGTATATATACCACACCTCTGCAAAACATGCCTTCTCTTATGTTGGTTCCGAGGCGGAACTTATTGAAATTAGGTAAGAGATTCCAAGTGCTTGACATGGTGGAGGGGACCAGTAACTTTATCATCAAACTTTATCAATGTAGAACTAGCAGTCATTGTTCATACTTTGATCTGGTTTCATCCAAATATCATCTAATTTCATGAAAAACACAATTTTGACTATTCATAAATAATTACATTTTTATGATAACACATTCACTCCAAAGTTAGATCCTGAGTGTATCTTATAGGTTTTTATATTCAACAATCTTATAGAAAAATACTGTCAGTGTGCTGGAGGCTGGTGTAGTGATCTTATCTACTCCCTCTGGACCATATATACCCCCTCGACGCGGGCTGGCAGTCTCTGCTGTTCAACACCTTGTATCTGTACTTACAGTGCCTTCAGAAAGTATTCATACCCCTTCACTTATTCCACATTCTGTTGTGTTAGTCTGGATTCAATAAAAAGAAAATCTCACCCATCTACACACAATACCCCATAATGACAAAGTTAATAAATGTTAACAAATGTATTGAAAAGGAAATATCTATTTTACGTAAATATTCACATCCCTGAGTCAATACATGTTAGAATTACCCAGCGATTACAGCTGTCAGTCTTCCAGGGTAAGTCTCTAAGAGTTTTGCTCACCTGGTGTCACGTCCTGACCACCTTTTTTTCTATGGTAGAGTAGGTCATGGTGTGACTGGGGGTTAGTCTAGTTTATTATTTCTGTGTGAGGTTCTAGTTTTGTTTTCTATGTTGGTGACTTTGTATGATTCCCAATTAGAGGCAGCTGGTAATCGTTGTCTCATATTTCAGTAGCTTTTTCCCACCTGTGTTTTGTGGGATATTGTTTATGTGTAGATGCCTGTTAGCACGCCATTGTCGTCACGTTTATTTCTTTATTGTTTTGTTGTGTGGTTCACTTACTTTAAATCAAATATGTGGGACGCCGATCACGCTACACGTTGGTCCGAGTATACTTCAAACGATCGTGACACCTGGATTGTACAATGGTTGCACATTATTATTATTTTTTAAATATTCAAGCTCTATCAAGTAAAAACTGTAACTAGGCCACACAGGAACATTCAATGTCATCATGGTAAGCAACTCCAGTGTATATTTGGCCTTGTGCTTTAGGTTATTGTCCTGCTGAAAGGGGAATTAATCACCCAGTGTCTGGTGGAAGTCAGACTGAACCAGGTTTCCCTATAGAATTTTGCCTGTGCTTAGGTCTAATCCATTTATTTTTATCCTAAAAAACTCCCTAGTCCTTGCCGATGACAAGCATATGCATAACATGATGCAACCACCACCATGAAGAGAAGTTAAGATTGTTTGGCGAGTAACAGAAATGTCACTGGTTCAAATCCCCAAGCTGACTAGGTGAGAAATATTTTGATGTGCTCTTGTGCAAGGCACTTAACTCTAGTTGCTCAGGATAAGAGTGTCTGCTAAAATGTAAATGTACTCAGTGATGTGTTGGCCCCAAAGGTAATGCTTTGTACTAAGGATGTTAATTTCTTTACCACATTGTTTTGCAGTTTTACTTAAGTTCCTTATTGATTTACAGGCTTCCTTCTTTTCACGAGGTCAATTAGATTAGTATTGTGGAGTAACTACAATGTTGTCTCCTATCACAACCTTTCAACTCTGTAACTGGTTTGAAGTCTGCATTGGTGTCATGGTGAAATCCATGAGCGGTTTCCTTTCTCTCCAGCAACTGAGTTAGGAAGAACGTCTGTGTCTTTTGAAGTGACTTTGTGTATTGATACAGCATCCAAATTGTAAATTAATAACTTCACCATGCTCAAAAGAATATTCAATATCTGCTTTTTATTTTATTTTTACCCATCTACTGTACCAGTGGGTGCCCTTCTTTGCGAGGCATTGGAAAAGACCTCCTTGGTCTTGAAACTGTGTTTAAAATGTACTGCTCAACTGAGGGACTGTACAGATCATTTTGTGTTGAGCACAGAGATGAAATAGTCATAAAATAAACATTTTAAACACTATTTTTTGTCCATGCAACTTATTATGCAACTAATTTATCCTCCTGAACTTATTTAGGCTTGCCATAAAAAAGGGGTTGAATACTTATTGACTCAAGACATTTCAGCTTTTCATTTGTAATGCATTTGTAAAGATGTCTAAAAACATAATTCCACTTTGACATCATGGGATATTGAGTGTAGACCAGTGACACAAAATCTCAATCTTGAGTTGACAAAACTATGTGTGACCATGTTCTCTCTGCTGTATTACCTGTCTTAGTTCCTTTCTGATGGGTTTAATCAACAGGATAAGGCTTCGAGAGATTTTATTAGTGCCTGGCCTCAAGGCTCTGTGGGATGGAGGGAGCGATGGAGGGAGTGATGGACAGATATAATGGGTTTTTATGGGATATCATTGGACGTGAAATTAGAGGACCACAGAGGAGCATTCTCTGGCTTCGTCCCAAATGGCACCATATTCCCTTTATGTAGTGCACTACTACTGACCAGGCCCTATGAGCCCTTGTCAAAAGTAGGTACACTGAATAGGGTGCAATTTGGAAGGCAACCTCTGTAACAGCCTTCTCTCCCTAAGGTCAGAGTTGTATCACACTGCATCACAGTAGACAAAAATCACCACAGAGAAATTACTGGGCAATGTTGTAATAAATCTTGCCCCAAGGCACATATTTAGGATCAGATTGGATTACCCTCCCCTATCCCTTAACATAACCATTGGGTAATATGCAGAAATGGACTGGGCATAGGCCAGTTCAGGAAAATGCCCAGTGGGCCAGTCCATCTCCAGTGGGCTGGTCTAAATTGGGAAAGAAATGACCGGAGTGATGCTAAAACTGTTAAACATTGACCTAAGGCACAGATCTAGGATCAGCTGTGATGCAGTAGTGGATAAGAGAGGGATTATGTACAGTCAGGTGACAAAAAACAATCTATATATATTGGCACCGTTGATAAAGATGAGTAAAAAAATACTGTATAAAATAAATAATACAAAATACTGAGGTATATTGTATGCCCCCCCAAAATGGAAAAAATTACATTATTTTATACTAATACATTTGCTCAGTGTTTTCAACACTTCAGCAACCTCCCCTTGTGAGGATAACAACACTGAGCCTTTTTCTAAAATGTGACTCACCACCAGGATTCGGTCTTAAGTAGCAAAATTTGAAATTGTGTTTTTTTACATTATATAAAAGTAGAGACACAGAGCTACAAAATGGTATATCATACACTACATTTGAGGAACTATGGGAAAGTAATTCTCCTTTGAAAGTTGATCAACTTGTAAACTCACTTCTGAGAATATCGCCTTTTGAATGTTTTACATTTTAAATTCAGTCTGTAACACAACATGTTTAAAAAGTCAAGGGGTGTGATTACTTTCTGATGGCACGCCTGTCCATTAAAAAAATCCTATCAGATTTGGAACTCATGTGGGATTCTATCCTTTAGGATAATGTCCTATAAGATTCTATCCTATAGGATAGGTTACAAAATCTTATGTAGGATTCTAGTAGGATTTGTTTTTATTGGGATCCTGTAGGATTTTTTTCTACGGTAATACCCAAAATGACTATATAAATTAGAGTTTTCCATTACAGTGTAGGGAAGAAGGTGTAATTTGTGACATAGCAATAGTATCTACCAATGGCTGCTCAATTTCTCCACACAGTTTCTAAACCCAGAGGCACAACATCGCGAGACCTCTGGGAATGCCTGTGAAGCAGACCAAGCAGACTAGGCCAGGGTTTGAAAGGTCAATGTGAGAAGTTAAAAATTATTCTCAAAATCTAAAGGCACAACCTAGATTTGAGCCAATGTCTTAAGTAATTGAACATGTTATTACTCCAACCTTGTGAAAGTGACAAACTGACTTGTTTTCAATTTAGATTTTTGTCAAAAATGAATTCATTTCGAAGGAGTGCCTTTGATTTAAAGGCCTGTATATGTACAGTTCGGCGCGAGACAACCATTAGACCCGATGACGTTTTTCTGCGCATGAGCTTAGCTAGCCAACGTCGCCATGACATCGCCTACAAGTGTGATCAGGGATTTCTCTCTGCCCACCCTGCTCAGTGAAGGACTCCACAGGTGCCCACTGAGATTGCCTGCTGGCTCCTCTCATCAGGATGATTGAATCAGAAATGGCTCTACATGACAGTATATGCAGATGGAATGTCACACTGTCACATCGCTTAAAGGGTTTTAATGTAAATGTAATGGAAAGTAAATAGTCCTTTTGGGAATCGCTTTCCTATGACTCCGGGTTATGGTATGACTGACAGATTCCATATGCTTCCATACTTATAGTTCCACAATTCCATATACAGTTCCATAATTCATGACATCATCTAATTGACTGGTAATATGTCCGAGATAATCTTAATTCAGAATTGACATTGTTGTCGAACTTGTTTGCAATTCCTCAGCTATTATTCGCCATCACTAACATTGTGTCTATGTTGTGCACATCTGTTGTCAGAATTATATTACTGAAACGTTATTACAGCATTCCCTCATGAGCTGCTGCCTGTACTGACAGGTAGACAGACAAGAAGGGAGAGAGGGAATTAAAGTGAGGGAGAGAGAGAGCAAGAGTGGGAGAGCAAGAACGAGAGCGAGAGAGGGAGAGAGAGTGAGAGTGAGGGGAAGAGATAATAGTATAGAGATAGGCATGAGAGTGTGGAAGAGAGAAAGGAGGAAGAGAGAGACAGAGGGGATGAATAGAACAAGAGAATGAGGGAAAGTCATATAGGTGGTGAGTTGACAATACTCTCTGGAACCATGTTCTCCTGTTCGCTCTCTGCTGTATTTCCTGTCTTAGTTCCTTTCTGATAGGTTTAATCAATAGGATGAGGCTCTATGAGATTTCATTAGTGCCTGGCCTCAAGGCTCTGGGGGATGGAGGGAGCGATGGTGGGAGCGATGGTGGGAGTGATGGAGAGAGGGCAGAGATATAATGGGTTTTATGGGATATCATTGGACCTGAAATTAGAGGACCACAGAGGAGCAATCTCTGGCTTCATCCCAAATGGCATCATATTCCCTTTATACTGGAGTGCTCTACTATTGACCAGGCCCTATGAGCCCTGGTCAAGAGTAGTGTACTATATAGGGAATAGGGTGTCATTTGGAAGGCAACCTCTGTAACAGCCTTCTTTCCCTAAAGTCAGAGTTCAGCAGAATGCACATGTATCACACTGCATCACAGTAGAGAAAAAATCACCACAGAGAAATTACTGGGCAATGTTGTAATAAATGTTGCCCCAATGCACATATTTGGGATCAGATTAGATTACCTTCCCCTATCCCTCACCATAACCATTGGGGAAGATGCAGAAATGGACTGAGCATAGATCAGCTCAGGAAAATGCCCAGTGGGCCAGTCCATCTTCAGTGGGCTGGTCTAAATTGGGAAAGAAATGACCAGAGTGATGCTATAACTGTTA
This sequence comes from Oncorhynchus mykiss, assembly GCF_013265735.2. NCBI lineage: Eukaryota > Metazoa > Chordata > Actinopteri > Salmoniformes > Salmonidae > Oncorhynchus > Oncorhynchus mykiss. The sequence continues at coordinate 29,726,619 of NC_048585.1, read as the reverse complement.
AACATTGACCCAAGGCACAGATCTAGGTACTAAGGTATGCCCCCCCAAAATGGAAAAATTACATTATTTTACACTAATGCATTTGCTCAGAGAAATAATTTTTTTAAACAAGTAATACAAAAAAAAAAATCTAAAATAGATACAGATCAAAATTATTGGCACCCCTGTTTTCAATACTCCAGCAACCTCCCCTTGCGAGTATAACGACACTGAGACTTTTTCTATTTATTTTCTATTTATTTTTCTATTTATTTTTCTATTTAAAGTATTTATGAGATTGGAGAACACATTGAAGGATATTGGGCCATCCCTCCATGCAGAATCTTTCCAGACCATTCTGGAAGAAAACCTGATGGAGTCTGCAAAAGACCTGAGACTGGGACGGAGATTTGTCTTCCAACAAGAAAATGATCCAAAACATAAAGCAACATCTACAATGGAATGGTTCAAAAATAAACATATCCAGGTGTTAGAATGGCCAAGTCAAAGTCCAGACCTGAATCCAATCGAGAATCTGTGGAAAGAACTGAAAACTGCTGTTCACAAATGCTCTCCATCCAACCTCACTGAGCTCGAGCTGTTTTGCAAGGAGGAATGGGAAAAAATGTCTCTCGATGTGCAAAACTGATAGAGACATACCCCAAGCGACTTACAGCTGTAATCGCAGCAAAAGGTGGCGCTACAAAGTATTAACTTAAGGGGGCTGAATAATTTTGCACGCCCAATTTTTCAGTTTTTGATTTGTTAAAAAAGTTTGAAAAATCCAATAAATGTCGTTCCACTTCATGATTGTGTCCCACTTGTTGTTGATTCTTCACAAAAAAATACAGTTTTATATCTTTATGTTTGAAGCCTGAAATGTGGCAAAAGGTCGCAAAGTTCAAGGGGGCCGAATACTTTCGCAAGGCACTGTATATATATATATATATATATATATATATATATATATATATATATATATATATATATATATATATATAATATGACATTTCTAATGTCTTTATTGTTTTGAAATTTCTGTATGTGTAATGTTTACTGTTAATTTTTATTTTACTTTCGTATGTTATCTACCTCACTTGCTTTGGCAATGTTAACACATGTTTCCCATGCCAATAAAGCCCATTGGGGGCTTGCATGCATGCATCAATGTATCAATGTCCGGGCTAGTGTCTACAGCATATCTTTGGGGAATAGGATGAGAGAAAAAGAGGGATGGAGGGAAGATCAGGAGGTGTTGGAACAGCGGGATGCTGTCTTTCAGTGGACAGTGGAGGTCAAGGGCAGACAGGGTAAGAGAAAGAGAGAGACGATAAGTACAGCATTGACACACAGCCCAGCACAGAGCCTTGCCTTTCTCTATCCATTCCTTAGAATCCTGACAAGTACATTGTGCATTAATGCTTCCACACTCGGCATGTATCGACAGTGTAGATTAGAATAACTATTTGGATGACGCGTTTGATTTCTTCAGTGAATAAACATTGTCCCTCTCTTCTCAGTCTTTTCTGCCCCCTCTTCTTTCACTCTCTCCCCTCTCCTATCTCATAACCTTGGCAGTTTAAATAAGACAATGGTAATATTTCCAGGCAAAGGTGTTTCAACAAATATACTCTATCCAGCGTCAGATAAGGTCATTTGAGGTTAGGATTCAAAATGGCATAATGAATGAATCAATTGACCTCCTCTCCCCTCTCCCTCCATCTCCCTCCACAATGGAGAAAGAGCTCATGCACAACTGAAATATCAATATTTGAATAGTCCATACAATGTTAACACCCCATCAATCTCGCAAGCGCCACATTAGCATAACACACAATGGCAGCGGGTAGCAGGTGAACGTAGCGTAGCGCTCTTAGCGACGCCCATAATGGATTCACTGGGCTGGTTCTTTACGATGCTATTCAGCTGCATGTTTGCAGTAATCACAGTGATGTTATCAGGGACAATAGGCAGTGCGTCCATCTCCATTCAAATGGCATACATCCACCTCTCGCTCTTCTCTGCTCTGCTTTGGGAGAGAGACATGCAGAGATTTTAATAGAGACTAATTGTGTATTATATTTGTATGTCCATATTGCCAGGCTTGTATTTTCCAGTCAGTCACTGTGTGGTGGTGATAATGTGTTGTTACAGGGATGTTATGTTTATATATATCCCAGTATGTGTGTGGAGATTGATGGTCGATAATGGTCTCTCTCAGATTGTGGTGGGTTCCACTCAATTGTTCCTCGCCTCCTCCTGTCTCACCGGAAAGGCTGGAGACGAGGGCTGTGGTTTGTCTCGGGGTGGTGGGGTGAGTTGAGGGGAGGTGAAGGAGATGCGGAAGAGAGAGAGAGGGGAGAGAAAGACGGGAAAGAGAGACGAGATTGAAAGAGAGAGAGAGAGAGAGGGAGAAGGAGAGAGGATGGCACTCTCTCATCCCAAGATCCCATTTCCTCTGCGGATCTGAGTGTGATGGGTGTTCTGTCTGAAAGGAGTGTGTCTGCGTGTGTCTGCGTGTGTCTGCGTGTGTCTGCGTGTGTGTGTGTCTGCGTGTGTGTGTCTGCGTGTGTGTGTGTGTGTGTCTGCGTGTGTGCGTGTGTGTGTGTCTGCGTGTGTGTGTGTGATAGTAAGGCTGTATATCTGATATTAAAGCCATAGCTTATGCTACAGGTTAGGATCATCAGCTCTAGCCAGCTGTAAAGCCAACTGTAGGAAGTAGAGCAGAGCTGTAATATGTCTACTGACCTTACAGATGCAGAGCGGACATACAGTAATCTCTTTCACCCAGACTGACCTGGGTTCTCCTCTCCTCCCCTCTCCTTTCCTCTATGTATGTGTGTAAGAGTGTACAAAATATTAGGAACACCTTCCTAATATTGAGCAGCTGTCCCTTTTGCACTCAGAACAGCCTCAATTCGTCAGGGCATGGACTCTGCAAGGTGTCGAGTGTGTTCCACAGGGATGCTGGACCATGTCGACTCCAATGCTTCCCACAGTTGTGTCAAGTTGGCTGGATGTCCTTTGTGTGGTGGACCATTCTTGATACATATGGGAAACTGTTGAGTGTGAAAAACCCAGCAGCGTTGCAGTGTTTGACACACTCAAACCAGTGTGCCTGATTGAAGTGGATCATAGCTTTCACCTGGGCAGACTATGTCACAGAAAGAGCAGATGTTCCTGAAGCTGGGTTATGCTTTGTGGGCTTGTCTGAAGCGCAGGTTAGTCTTTTTGTCATTCATATTTTTGGAAGCAGCTCTGCAGAGTGGTCACTAGCTAGCACAGCCACAAAGTCATAAAATCTGGTTTTAAACCTAATCCTAACCTTAACCCTAACCTTAACCACACTGCTAACCCTAATGCCTAACCCAAACCTTAACTTAAGTCCCCAATGCACATTTTTGTTTTCTTAAATTTTTACAATATGGCCAATTTTGACTTTGCAGATGGCCGGAAATTGCTCAGTTCTGCTTCCAAGACAAGACTCATTACAATAAGCAGGTAGAGGTGATGGGAATGTGTGTGACCTCCTTGGCTGCTGTAGCTAGAAATCCCTCCAATTCACTAAGGGATGAATCTACCTACATGGCACAGATGGGGAAAAAAATAGAGAGGAATGAGGAGGAAAGGAAAACTGTCTAAAGCCAGGCTTGTAGATGACCTTCAGCACCACGGCACCTCAGTCATTCAGGTGTGACTGGACTCCAAAATACTGCATATCCCCCCACTCAGCACCTGACACCCCTCTCCTAGATCCTCTCTATTTCCCCCTCACTTCTTCTTCTCCTTGGCCAGAGGATCAGAGTGAGATTGATCTGACTCATCAAAACTATTGATAACATGATCTGAGGATTGAAAGCCCGTTGGCATTAGGGCTTCCTATAGATGCAGTAACATTGCTCTCTCTCTCGGTCTCTGGGTGGTGTCAAGTATCCTGCTCTGTGCCAGGAGTTTAATCTCCTCTGTTCTCTCAGTACCTCTCCATTCTCCCCCTCTCCAGCCTTTCGCCCTCTCTCCCTTTTCTTCCCCCCACCCCCCACTCCACCTCTATGCTCTGCTCTTCTCTTCTCATCCTCTACCCCTTCTCCCCCACCCTCTTTCCTCTACCTCACTCTCTCCTCTCCTCTCCTCTCCTCTCCTCTCCTCTCCTCTCCTCTCCTCTCCTCTCCTCTCCTCTCCTCTCCTCTCCTCTCCTCACAGCACACAGATCTCTCCCCCGTGCCTTTCCTCTACCTCTCTCTGTCTCTCAGCGCACAGAAAGAGGCTGACATCAGCCAGTGTTCTCTGATGATGACAAGACTCCACAGTCCTCCCCAGATACACAGACCTACTGTCTGAGGGAGGGAGAGAGAGAGAGAGAGAGAGAGAGAGAGAGAGAGGAACAGGGAGAGGGAGTGAGAGAGAGTTAGAGGGAGAGAGATGGAGAGACGGAGAGAGATATGAAGATTTTCTGTTTGATGCAGACACGCACAGACACAAAAACAAAGACACACACACTCACCACTCTCGCTGTACACACACACACGCACAACACAGAGGCACACATGCCAAACGCACACACACACACACACACACACCAATTGCACCAGCTACTTCAAAGGCCCATGCTCCTCACCCCGGGGCTTGTAGCTAAGTGTGGCTCGGAAGTAAACTTTTATCCTTTTATAAACCAATGTGAGTGTTTAGAGCCGCGCTAATGATGTTTGTGTGTGTGTGAGAGAGAGGATGCTCAACTGCCTTGTTTGTGTGTGGATGTTTGTGTGTGTGTGTCTGTGTTTGTCTCTGTGTGTTTTTATCCATGTGTGTGTGTGTGTGTGTGTGTTTGTGTGGATGTGTTTGCATGTTTGTGTATGTGTTGATCAGTGGAGGCTCCTCAGAGGAGGAAGGGGGAGGACCATCCTCATCAGTGAATTTGATAAAAAAATAAAAAATATATACTAAATATATTCACGTCACCAAATAATTGATTAACACACTGTTTTGCAATGGTCTACATTAGCCTCAATAGCACTCTGTGGGGTAGCACCATGGTGTAGCCGGAGGACAGCTAGCATCCGTCCTCCTCTTGGTGCATTGACTTCAATACAACACCTATGAGGATCTTGGTTCTCACCCCCTTCCGTAGACTTACACAGTAATTATGACAACTTCCAGAGGACGCCCTCCAACCTATCAGAGCTCTTGCTGCACTTTGTCCACCAATCAAAATATTTCTTCAAAAATGAAGGAGAAGCAAGAGAGAGATTTTGTCTTTTTTTTTTTAAACTTGCAGTTTCACTTACTTAGCTAGCAAATGCAGCTGACTAGTTGTTACTCATGTACGCGGCTCAAACAGAGGGATGCTATGCTAGCTAGCTGGTTATGTGTTTCCAACACAAAACTGGAAGTCTTCCACATCAAGGTAAGCTGTTGGTTTTATTAATTTATTGTGAGAGGAGGAGAGTGTATAGATGCCAGAATGAATACAACGTGGCTGTTATGATCAGGGGTGTATTCATTCCGCCAATTCTGTTGACAAATGTTTCTTAAACGGAAGCAAATGAAACAGGGATAAATACATTAATTTATACAATAGAAACTCTTGTTTGGAACTGTTGTGCTAATGATTACCCCCTAGATAAGCTAGATGCAGGCAAGAGTGTACAAGGCGGTATTGAATGTGTCATCTCCAATTTCTCTCTCGACCTGTGTACGCCTACGTTGTAAACTTTCATTCATAGGTTGCAGCAACCTCATGATGGGTATAGAGAAAATTTGAGTATCATGTAGTAGCCTAAACCCATCAATGTTACATTGAACTGGGTGAATGGAATATGAATGACAGTCATCCAACATGCTGTAATTGTCACGATCGTCATAATGGACGGACCAAGGCGCAGCGTGAGTTGAGTTCCACATACTTTATTTAACAGTGAAACTACAAAAAAAATAAACATAACCCGAGCGTGAACGCCGTAGTGCAACAAAACACTAACACAAACAATATCCCACAAAAGCAGGTGGTAAAAAGGGCTACCTAAATATGATCCCCAATTAGAGGTAACGATTACCTGCTGCCTCTAAATGGGAACCATACAAACCACCAACATAGAAATACAAACGCTAGAAACCCCTCTTGTCACGCTCTGACCTATACACCATAGAGAACCCAGAGGGCTCTCTACGGTTAGGGCGTGACAGTAATAGAAATAAGAAATAGAAATAAGGCCATGAACAAAAAAATTGTCCTCTGACCGCCACTGGTGTTGATGTTTGTGTGTGGGAGAGAGAGGAAATGCAGCTGCTACCAGGCAGAGAAAAACAACAAGCTCTCACAGCCTCACTGCAGAATTAGATGCTATAAAGGTATGCATTAAGGTGTCTGTAATAGAGTACTTGTGGCAAGAATGTAGATATTAAAAAACCTATCTGGGATCAGCCAATAGCCAGGGAAAATGCAGAGCGCCAAATTCAAATAAAATACTGTAAAAATACTATCATTAAAACACACATGTAAGATACCAAATTAAAGCTACACTCGTTGTGAATCCAGCCAACATGTCAAATGTCAAAAACGCTTTTCGGCGAAAGCATAAGATGCTATTATCTGATGATAGCACAACAGTAAACAATGAGAGAGTGGCATATTTCAACTCTGCAGGCGCGACACAAAACGCAGGAATAAAATATGTCATGCCTTACCTTTGACGAGCTTCTTTTATTGGCACTCCAATATGTCCCATAAACATCACAAATGGTCCTTTTGCTCGATTAATTCCATCTATATATATCCAAAATATCAATTTATTTGGCACGTTTGATCCAGAAAAACACTGCTTCCAACTTGACCAACGTCACTACAAAATATCTCAAAGCTCACCTGTAAACTTTGCCAAAACATTTCAAACTACTTTTGTAATACAACTTTAGGTATTTTTAAACGTAAATAATCAATCAAATTGAAGACGGATTCTGTGTTCAATACAGGAAGACAACAAACTAAAGCATTCTTTCTGTCTTGCGCCTCTATCAAACAGTACACATGATGTGACACTTGTTCAAGATGGCCGTACTTCTTCATTACACAAAGGAATAACCTCAACCAATTTCTAAAGACTGGTGACATCCAGTGGAAGCGGCAGGAACTGCAAACAAGTCCCTCAGAAATCTGGTTTCCCAATGAAAATTCATTGAATAGACAGTGACCTAAAAAAAAAATCTGAATGGTTTGTCCTCAGGGTTTTGCCTGCTACATAAGTTCTGTTATACTCACAGACATGATTCAAACAGTTTTAGAAACTTCAGTGTTTTCTATCCAAATCTACTACTAATATGCATATCTTATATTCTGGGGATGAGTAGCAGGAAGTTGAATTTGGACAAGCTATTTATCCAAAAGTGAAAATGCTGCCACCTATCCCTAGAAGTTATTAATAAGTGGATTTCTATTTTTTACAATGGTGGGGGAGTGCCAAGATGGAGAAACGGCAGCTTCAACACATGCTATCTGTCATCTAGTGTATATAAATAATTGGTTAAAACATAAAGATTAGGCCCTCATTCCGAATCGTTAAGGTAAGGGTTAAGGTTTGGTTCCCAAACATTTTAGATTTCTGTACCTCTTCAAACATTCGACTTCCAGCTGCGTACCCCCTCTAGCACCAGGGTCAGCACACTCTCAAATGTTGTTTTTTGCCATTATTGTAAGCCTGCCACACACACACTATACAATACATTTATTAAACATTAGAATACGTGTGAGTATTTGTCACAAACTGGCTCGTGGGAAGTGACAAAGAGCTCTTATAGGACCAGGGTACAAATAATAATATAATAATAATCGATCATTTTGCTATTTATTTAACCGTCTTACATATAAAACCTTATTTGTTCATCGAAAATTGTGAATAACTCACCACAGGTTAATGAGAAGGGTGTGCTTGAAAGGATGCACATAACTCTGCAATGTTGGGTTGTATTGGAGAGAGTCTCAGTCTTAAATGATTTTCCACACACAGTCTGTGTCTGTATTTCGTCTTCATGCTAGTGAGGGCCGAGAATCCACTCTCACATAGGTACTTGGTTGCAAAGGGCATCAGTGTCTTAACAGCACAATTTGCCAAGGCAGGATACTCTGATCCAGAAATCTGGCAGTGGCTTCGAATTTTATTAAATTTTCACAGAACTGCTTGTTGCGATTTCGATGATGCTCTCTTGTTCAGATATCGGTAAGTGGACTGGAGGCAGGGCATGAAAGGGATAACGAATCCAGTTGTTTGTGTCATCCGTTTCTGGAAAGGACCTGCTGAATTGCGCACCCAGCTCACACAGGTGCTTCGCTGTATCACATTTGACATTGTCCGTAAGCTTGAGTTAATTTGCACACAATAAATCATACAATGATGTAAAGACCTGTGTGTTGTCCTTGTTAAAGCAGACAGAGAAGAGCTCCAACTTGTTAATCATAGCTTCATAGCTTTGTCCCGCACATTGAATATATAGTGGGGAGAACTGCATATTTGATACACTGCCGATTTTGCAGGTTTTCCAGGATCTCTGGAAAACCTGGGAGATGTATGTATCAACCTTAGGCCTGGATACATGATTAGCCTAGTTATAGCGAGTTGTTTGGCGGGGTTGGTTCTACATGGATGTCTGTTTGTCTGTGCATTAAATGGTTTGACACCCCATCAAGTACATGATGCTGTCTGCCTGTCTGCTGCAGACGTTTCATGTTAATGAACGTCTGATGTATGTGTGTGTATGATCTTTGTTTGATGTGTGCGTGATGGATGTGTGTGTGACGTTGGATGCTCTTAGATGCTGTTAGAAGTCTGGCAAAAGAACACGTTTTATTATCCTTGCCTATATGTCAGCTGAAGATGAGTGGGCTGCATAGACAGCTTTCCTAATTGAGTGTGTGTGGGTGGACTTATGCAGGTGGTGCTTCTCTGAATGTATTATTTGTAAATCTGTGACTGCAGCATGTGTGTTTGTATGAGTGTGTGTCCATCTGTGCCGGTAGATGTGGTGGGTAGCTTCAGCCATTCAGAGAAGGTCTGAGAGAGCTTGCAGTGGCACAGACCCATCATGGTGTGTGTGTGTGTGTGTGTGTGTGTGTGTGTGTGTGTGTGTGTGTGTGTGTGTCAGTGTGATTGTGGAGGTGTCAGTATGATTGTGGAGGTGTCCCACAATCAGGCTGAGAGAGAAATGAGAAGTGCTCGGGTTTTGGAGAGCAATGTCTCGTAATGAAAGATTTATCAGCAGCACAGCTCCTGCCTCTCTCCTCTACACACACACGCACAGGCACACGCTCACACCACACATTCACCGCTACAGCTACAAAATGCCTGGTCACCTCGGCAGCTGGCGCTTTGAAGCTAACATTATTAGGCATTCTGCTTAGTGGGAGGGGGACCCCCGTCAGGTGATAAGGGGGCCTTCCTGCAGGAGGCCTTTTGCCTTTTGGTAGGCCGTCATTGTAAATAAGAATGTATTCTTAACTGGCTTGCCTAGTTAAATAAAAATAAATAAATAAAAAGAGGAGCTGTTTGAAGTCCGGCCTCCCAGCAGGTAGGATCACTCCTAGTGATGTCACAGCAGGAAACACACACACACACACACACACACACACACACACACACACACACTCACAGGCTAGCATGCATGTTGTGCACGCATATAGAGGTGAATCCTTCAGAAGGGTATAAAATAATTATATTCTCTCTGTCTGAACAAAATGTTTTATACTTTACCATAATTACATTGATAGGTGAGATAACAGAGAATAGAACAGTTTCCCACTGTGAAATTGACTTTTATAAAACTGTCCAATAAGTCACACAAGGCTGAGTTGTGATTCGCCGGTTGATTTCTACTTTTTTTTTTGGAGATTAACAGTTTCTCTCTAAAACCAGATTGTTCTGCCTGTGTCCCACACAAACCAGAAGCAGAGTGAGAGACACACGCACACACGCGCACGCACACACACACACGCGAGCACGCGTGCACACACACACACGCGCGCACACGTGCACGCACGCGCACACACACACACGTTCACACACACACACACAGACATAAACACACACGCACACACATACACATACACACACACACACACGGGTCAACTACTGCTGCAGGAGTGGGTTTTAAGACTGAGAAATGATGGAGGAGAGAGAGCAGGGGGAGATAAAAGGCAAACAGGAATGTAGAGCATTCTTAATTCAATATGTTAGTGGGGTAATGGAACGGGGAAAAAACGAATTGGGAGAGCGGGTTCATTATCCTGGGAAGAAATAATGTGATCCAGCGTTGGGAAACAGGTTGGATGTAATTATCATTGAATAGAAGCACGTTACACACCCTGATAAAGACCTTAGCCATACAGTTGAAGTCGGAAGTTTACATACACTTATGTTGGAGTCATTAAAACTCATTTTTCAACCACTCCACAAATTTCTTGTTAACAAACTATAGTTTTGGCAAGTCAGTTAGGACATCGACTTAGTGCATGACACAAGTCATTTTTCCAACAATTGTTGATAGACAGATTATTTCACTTATACCACAATTCCAGTGGTTCAGAAGTTTACATACACTAAGTTGAGTGTGCCTTTAAACAGTTTGGAAAATTCCAGAAATTATGTCATGGCTTTAGAAGCTTCTGATTGACTCAAATTATGTCAATTAGCCTATCGGAGGTGTACCTGTGGATGTATTTCAAGGCCTACCTTCAAACTCAGTGCCTCTTTGCTTGACATCATGGGAAAATCAAAAGAAATCAGCCAAGACCTCAGAAAACAAATTGTAGACCTCCACAAGTCTGGTTCATCCTTGGGAGCAATTTCCAAACACCTGAAGGTACCACTTTCATCTGTACAAACAATAGTACGCAAGCATAAACACCATAGGACCACGCAACCGTCTTACAGCTCAGGAAGGAGATGCGTTCTGTCTTCTAGAGATGAACATACTTTGGTGCGAAAAGTGCAAATCAATCCCAGAACAACAGCAAAGGACATTGTGAAGATGCTGGAGGAAACAGGTACAAAAGTATCTATATCCACAGTAAAACGAGTACTATATCGACATAACCTGAAAGGCTGCTCAGCAAGGAAGAAGCCACTGCTCAAAAACCGCCATTAAAAAGCCAGACTACGGTTTGTAACTGCACTTGTGGACAAAGATTGTACTTTTTGGAGAAATGTCCTCTGGTCTGATGAAACAAAAATAGAACTGTTTGGCCATAATGTCCTCGTTATATTTGGAGGAAAAGGGGGGATGCTTGCAAGCCGAAGAACACCATACCAACCGTGAAGCACGGGGGTGGCAGCATCATGTTGTGGGGGTGCTTTGCTGCAGGAGGGACTGGTGCATCTTACAAAATAGATTGCATCTCTACTATTATTCTGACATTTCACATTCTTAAAATAAAGTGGTGATCCTAACTGACCTAAGACAGAGAATTTTTACTTGGATTAAATGTCAGGAATTGTGAAAAACTGAGTTGAAATGTATTTGGCTAAGGTGTATGTAAACTTCCGACCTCAACTGTACATCTTCCTGATCGCAGGAGGTGAGATGGACTTTTCATAAAGCACTGATAATCATATGATTAAAGATGATATGCAGAGAAGGAGACGGCTGTTGGAGTAGCAAGCCTGCAGAGTATGTTTCAATTCATTCAATAATTAACTCCCACAACATCATCCACTGGGGTAATATGATGCTAGATATGTGTGTTTACTGCCTCAACTTCTACCCAGAGTCTACTCAGTCTCTGTATGTACACAAACTCCCACTGTGAAACATATTCCTGTATTGCTTTTCTCAGTAGCTTGTTGGTGGTTCTCACTTGGAGCTGTGTGTCTGTAGGGCAGGTGCCCTGACCGCTAGGCTGCTGTAGTGGCGCTGGTGTCACCACCAGGGTGCACTACAATACTCTGAGTCATCTGCTCTCCTCCTCTCTCTCTCTCTCTCTCTCTCTCTCTCTCTCTCTCTCTCTCTGAGAGATGTTCTGCTATGCTTGGTTCTCTGTAAGCGATGGGGTTTGTGTGTTCATAGAAAACTCACACTGGTCCCCTACATGTCGACGATAACAAGTACCATCCATTAGAAAAAGAAGCGTTTGAAAGTTAACTCTGGCTGCATAATCATTTGTTTTTCTTTGATAGACAGTTTTTCGGCACATGAAAGAGCAATTTCTCAGTTCTTGGATATCTGGACCAGTTTATGAGAGCGTGAATGAGAGAAACCGCTGTGAAATGAATGGTAATTGAATTGGGAAAGAGGCTGAGTTTATTCAGAGTGTAATGACTAGGGTTAGTTCTCATGAGAGAGGAGTTGAGAGATGGGTTTGAAGGAAGAGACAAAACAGCCTAGTGACTTACAGGACAAACATTGAATAATATTGTCTTTGAAAATACAATTTGTTGGAATTCGTCTGCTCATAATTGTTGGTTGAAGGGTCAAATAATTTGACCTGGAAGATACAACTTTAATAGCGCCGCGATGAGGCAGATGCTTTGTCTGTTTTTGGGAACCCTTTTGTCCTCTATGGGACAGTTATTAATGACCCAACAATCCCCAGTACGACACATTGCGTAGCCCTATTATGAGACCGGCTGCAGTGAGGAGCAACAGAACAGAAGCAGGCCTGTTGGAGGGTGTCTCACACCAACCATTATTCTAGAGAGGGCATTCATTTGGTGCTAATTAGTATTTTTCTTTTTCTACGGGATTGTGTGTGTGTGTGTGAGAGTGTGAGTGGAGAGAACGCTGCTTTGATTAAGTACAGTAATACAGAGCTCTGCAGACACTACAGATGTTCATTTAATGGCCTGGAACTTAATGAGACTGGCTGAGGAGACTCCAACACACACACACACACACACACACACACTCCCCCATATCACGTTTCAAGGCTTATTATACGACACTACACTGTGAGTTATTAACAGCAACATTAAATATGAAATATGGCCTGTTACGCTGTCTTTGTGTAAATCCTGGTTCTGTGTGCTGGCGTGAAGGCAACAGGCTGCCACTTCACGATCAGGGACGTGACCAACAACACTATTAGCTCTCTTTGTCTTTCTCTGTCACAGCAGTGGGAGCCACAATGCTGTTTACGATGTTCTCATATTGATGAGGATGATTCAGATACTAATATATTCTCTTTCCTTCTCTCTTTTTCTCTCCCTCCCCTCTCTCTCTCTAGGTGGGGTGTGTATAGCCCAGTCTCTGAAGATCCCGCGTGAACCCAAGCCAGGGGAGTTTGATAAGATCATCATGCGTCTGCTGGAGACGTCCAACGCCAGGGCTGTCATTATGTTCGCCAACGAGGATGACATACGGTACCCCCCCCCCCCAAAAAACAAAAACACACGACTACACCTCTATAGCCTATCCCTACACCACTACACACACACCCTTGTACCTTTCTACCCCTGTATACCAAGTGTCTGTCGTAAACTCCAGTCATCACTCCTCTCTCCCTCTATCTCCCCTTCCCCTTTCTCTTCCCTCCTCTCCCTACCCCCTTTCTCCCTCCTTCTACCTCTCTCTCAGGCGTATCCTGAACGCGGCCAAGCACAACAACCAGACTGGTCACTTCCTGTGGGTGGGGTCAGACAGCTGGGGCTCCAAGATCTCTCCTGTGATTGGCCAGGAGCGGGTGGCTGAGGGAGCCGTTACCATCCTGCCCAAACGAGCCTCCGTGGACGGTACAGACAGAATCCATTTTAGATTATAGTGTTTTGAAGGGAAAGAGTTAAAAACACAGTATACCCTCAACAAGGTTGACATCACATCATACCAGATGTTTACAGGTCTGTATTTACGTGTTATGTCACTCACTGACCCCTCCTCTACCCCCCCCCCCCCCACCTTCACTCTCCTCTCCTTCCTCTACCCCCCCCCCACACCTTCACTCTCCTCTCCTCTTCTCCCCTCCTATCTCCTCTTCCCCCTCCTCTTCTCCTGCCTCTCCTCCGTCCTCTCTCCCTTCCTCTCTTCCTTCCTCATCCTCTCCCCCACAGCGTTTGACCGTTACTTCCGGAGCCGCTCTCTGTCCAACAACAGGAGGAACGTGTGGTTCGCTGAGTTCTGGGAGGAAAACTTTGGCTGCAAGCTGGGGATGCATGGCAAGCGCCCCGGAAGCCCCAAGAAATGCACAGGCAAGATACTATGGCACTGGAGCACAGGAGAATGGGTATTGGCTCAGTACAGTGGTGAAGGGTGGGTAGTGTAGGCCAGGAATAGTAGTAAAGCAGAGGAGTATGGGTAATGTAGGCTGGCAGAAGAGTTAATGCCCTATAATCATCCCTAGACAGGCTACTTAATATTAACTCTGTTCACACGTCATTGAGCATGGATAGCTTTACTCTCTGAGGAGAATGGTTTGTTCTATATGAACACCCGCTGTGTGCTCAGAGCTCTGTGCAAATGACATGAAATGATATGCAGAGTACAGTAGAGCCCCCTGGCTCGTCCTGCATGGATGAGTCTGGAGAGAAGTGTGTGTGACAGTGTGTGTACACAGTCTGTGCAGTTTGGGCTTGTAGAACAGTGTTTGTTGGTGTGTATAACTGTGTGTGAAATAGTGTGTGACAGTGTGTGTTCACAGTCTGTGCAGTGTGGACTTGTAGAATCGGTGTGTGTCGACACAGCTGATATTTTGGTTCCAGATTAGATTTTGAGGTTTTTCAGTGTCTGACTCCATCACAGCTGGCTAGCCCAGTGTCCTGAAGGTCCGCTTATACATGTGGTGAAGAACAGTGGCGATCGATGCTGTTTAAGATTCATTTGTTTTGTTCATGAGCATGGCCTTATTTCTATTAAAGCGTATTGGATGACTCATTCATATTCCATTCACCCAGTTCAATGTAACAGCGATAGGTTTAGGCTACTACATGATACTCACATTTTCCCTATACCCATCATGAGGTTGCTACAACCTAGCCTATGAATGAAAGTTCACAATGAAGGATCACACAGGTCGAGAGAAAAATTTGAGGTGACAGACAGTGACACAGTCAAAACCGTCTTGAACATTCTTGCCTGCATCGAGCTGATCTAGGGTGTATTCAGTAGTCCAACACGTTGTTAACAGGAGTTTCTATTGAACAAAATCCGTTAAGTTTGTCCCCGTTTTTGTTCCGTTTGCTTCCGGGAAAAGTTTTTCAACGGAATTGGCTGAATGAATATACACCTGATCACTCATAAACACAGTTCACTTTCATAGTAGCCATGTTGTATTCCTTCTCGCATCTATGCGCTCCCTTCCTCTCACATTTTTAGCTGTATGTGACCGGGCGAAATAACCTTTCCAAGCCAACTCATAACCGCTACACACATCCTATATCGTTGTCCCCATATTAGCTAAAGGAATGTCATCGTCAACATAGCTAATTGAACTAACGCGTTAGTAAACAAACCCACTACAATCATGCAGTGATGTTACAGTGTACAGTCAGTATGCAGTTTAGCAGTTACACTGGCGGGCCCCGGTGGCAATGCATTTGTAAAACCAAAAGCTTACCATGACTTGGAAGAGTCCCCCCCCCCCCCCCCCCCCACACACACACACATTCTTCCACACTGCTACTCTATTTTATTATCTATGCATAGTCACTTTACCTCTACCTACATGTACAGTACCAGTCAAAGGTTTGGACACACCTACCGTACTCATAAAAGGGTTTTTCTTTATTTTTACTATTTTCTACATTGTGGAATAATAGTGAAGACTTCAGAACACATATGGAATCATGTAGTAACCAAAGAATTGTTAAACAAATCAGAATACATGTTATATTTGCGATTCTTCAAAGTAGCCTCCCTTTGCCTTGATGACAGCTTTGCACTTTTGGGGAATAGGTTGTGTTAGTGTTTGCAGCATGTATCAGTGTATTGTGTGTGTGTGTGTATATGCGTGTGTGTGTGGGCGGGGGAGGGTTAAATAGTAAGCTGTGTGAGCAGTTTTATCTGCACCTGTCCCAGGCTGCAGGACTATCACACTCAAACGGCTGAGTCAGCAGCACCTCTAGACATCAGTGTGTGTACTTGTTTGTTTAGTGCAACACTTTTTTAATCCAGGTGGTTCTCTTGGAGTTTGTGTATAAAGCTGGGACATGCCCTTCCTCTCTCTCTCACTCTCGCTCTAGTGTCTCTCTCCCCTCTCTCTCACGCTCTCACTCTCGCTCTAGTGTTTCTCTCCTCTCTCTCTGTCCTCTCATTGTGAAGCCACTGTAGTAGGCACTCAGCCAAAGGTAGATAGGGGCCAGTGCTCTGGTGACTCTCTCTGGTGTGTCTGTGTATGGAGAGCCCTGTAGTGGCATGGAGTGTCAGAGTCGATTCATTTCTATTGCGAGAGTTCACGACCTTTGCATCATCAACACGGAAACCAATCAGCTGCCTCGGCTCGATCCTGCTGTTTGGGGTCATTGTCGTGACAGCTAGCAGTGTGTGTGTGTGTGTCTGCGTGCGTGTGTGTGTGTGTCTGCATGCGTGCGTGTGGGCCCTCTCCACACCTCTCTTGTCCTTCTGCTGGGAATACATGAATACAGTGGGCTAATGAGTATCACCCTCAGACACAACCCTATAGACCTCAATCAACAGTTGTATTTACAAAGCACGCACACACCTACACACACACACACACACACACACACACACACACACACACACACACACACACACCATGTTGAGAATCTCTGCCTGAAATGTACTGGATGTTCGTCTGTCTTGGCTGAGAACAGAGGGAACACAGTGTCTCTTTTAGAGTCGTTGATTCTATATCAAAACACTGCTCACAGAAGCACTGAGGTGTAACATATTTTCTTTACTCCTGTGTGTGTGTGTGTGTGTGTGTGTGTGTGTGTGTGTGTGTGTGTGTGTGTGATAGTCTGAAGAAGGGAGCCGTCAGCAGTCTGAGAGCTAAAGCTGCCTGATTCCCTCAATTTATCACCCGGTTGTTCCTGCGCGGGGTGATTTCCTCACAGGGGCCTAAACGAATCCGCTCACCGGTGAACGGGATTGGCTCTGACAGAGGCAATGAAGCAGGGGTCCACACGCTGGAATTAGGGCGCATGACAGCCAGGCATGGAGGGAGAACACAGGCAGGCAGACAGGCAGCACATAAGCGAGCACGCTTGCATGAACAAACAACTTGGAATCAGGGAGCAGGAAAGGTTGGCAGACAGATAGAAAGGGAACACGTTTGTTGGTTCACCTCTGTGAGGCTGAAGGATGAAGCACCCTTACCTCGCAGTGGGTGTTTATGTGGAATGCAGTGCTGCCACAGTTCTCCATTAAGACCCTGTGTACGATAAAAAATCATCCTTGAAGCAGCAAGTTATGAGCAGAGGAGTGTCTGTGTTCTTTCGCAGTCACCACCACCCTGCCATCTGCTAGAGCTCTCTAATTAAGACCCAGGCTCCGTTTCGCCCTACTCCTTCTCCTCGTTTAGTCCAATGATCACGTGTGCCGGCCTATACTGTGTGTCAACTCACCCTCAATGGATGACATGGGGCTCTGGTTTAAACTCTTTCTTACTATAGTTGTGCTTGTGTTGGCTTAGTGTGTCTGTGTACACGTGCATGCGTGCATGTGTGTGCGCTCTTAAATGCGTGTGTGTGTGTCCATTACTCTCGTCGTAGATGGGTAGCAGAGCTGACTGCAGCAGGCAGGGCCGTCACAGTGTGTTCAGCAGGACATCCATCCATCAGTGTTACCTCTGAATAATCCTTCGATACTAGGAGACCACTGCTGCCACCAACACCACTCTCCTATCAGCCTGGCTGCTCTAGTGCCGCTGACACACGGAGAGAGAGAGAGAGAGAGAGAGAGAGAGAGAGAGAGAGAGAGAGAGAGAGAGAGAGAGAGAGAGAGAGAGAGAGAGAGAGAGAGAGAGAGAGAGAGAGAGAGAGAGAGAGAGAGAGAGAGAGAGAGAGAGAGAGAGAGAGAGAGAGAGAGAGAGAGAGAGAGAGAGAGAGAGAGAGAGAGAGAGAGAGAGAGAGAGAGAGAGAGAGAGAGAGAGAGAGAGAGAGAGAGAGAGAGAGAGAGAGAGAGAGAGACTCTCTGTCGGTTCTCTCCAGGTAAGCATCTGTGCTAGCACCATGTGACCTGTCTGATCTTCATTAAACTAAACACAGCTTAATTAGTCACAACAGGGACAACTGGCAGCCCTCAGAGGACCTGGCTTGACTGCACACCAGTGTGTCTGTGCCTGGCTGCCCCACTGAGCTTGTACCTGTTAGATTGATGTCAGAGTCTCAGGTGCCCTCAGACACACACACATAAACGCACACAAACACAGCCTGCTTGTGCTGGGCCTGTGACATGAGTTTGGGAGAACAACCGTTACTCCAGTAATACGTTTTCACGGTCCAGCTTACTTTTAACAATAGCACCACTTCCTCCTCCTCCATTCTCTCCTTTCCTCCACTCTCTTTCTCAGTCTCTCGTCTTAACGTTTCTGCTCCTCTCTGTCACTCTCTCTCTCCATCTTCTGCGAAGCCTCAGTTCGGACGTGAGGTGAAGGAGAGGAATTGATCAGTAAATATGAATGGACTTTGTCACTGGCAATGTCTGAGTCATTAATTATCTTATCTCTCTCTTCCAACACTACCCCAAACCCTAGCTCCAGTCACAGGGACATTTTCCCCCTCTGATGATTACTTAACAGCCGGGTTTATACCGTCTTTACTGGTGTGGAACGTGATGAAGAATACTCATACCATGGTTTAATGCTTGGCTCAAGATCACTGTTGTCAGTATCTATATATTTAGGCCTATTGATTGTTCATGCCTGTCTTGGCGGATAGGCACTTTACTTTTTAAGGGAAAGCGAAAAGATGTTGGAGAAGAGTTGTGGATGTAAGTTGCTGGTTAATTTTTGTGAAATTGAGAAAGCAAACGTACGCAGGTATGTGGGTGTACCTGTTCTCTATATGTGTGTGTGTGTGTGTGTCAGATGAGATACGAGCAGGTGTTGGTTTAGGGCTGGAGATGTATCATGTGTCAGTCAGTCCGCACATGCATACATGTAAGCGTTTATGAGTGTACAGTGTACATTATGTTTGTGCATACATTTGTGTGTGTGTGCCTGTGTGTGTGTTTGTGTCTTTACAGTGTGTGTGAATGGGGAGCAGTACCCTGGGCATGTTCTCTCAATCTTGTCAGCTGGATCCTGACGTGTTCAGGATGTGTGTGATAAATGAATGCTGTGTTAATCTCATGCCTTTATGATAATATATTCATCACCATCTGAATGTGTGTGGTGTTTCATTTGTAATTATTATAAAAGACTTTCTCTTTCTAATTATAATATATAATTTACATATTTATAAAGTGGGGAAAGTGCCCTGTGTTGAACAAATGGAAAGGCTTTGTGTGGTGAAGAGAGAGAGAGAAAGAAAGAGAGAGAGAGAGAGTTGTCAGAGAGAGAGGGGGGGGGGATTGAATTTGCAATCCTAATTGACGTTTAATTGAGAAGCTTGTTTAAATCATTAGGTCCTCTGTCAGCCGTGTTGCCATCAATCACTGCTTAAGGTGCCATATTGTTCCCTACAGATAAATCATAGCACTTAGCCTATTACCATGCTAGCATCGGCCTGTCAAACCACTCAGACTGTTGGATCTCTACCACTCTATTATAAAACATGCAGTGTTTTTGATGTGTGTGTGGGTGATTTATGTCCTGATATGTGTGTGTGGGGGTGATTTATGTCCTGATATGTGTGTGGGTGATTTATGTCCTGATATGTGTGTGCGTGGGTGATTTATGTCCTGATATGTGTGTGCGTGGGTGATTTATGTCCTGATATGTGGGTGTGGGGGTGATTTATGTCCTAATATGTGTGTGTGTGGGGGTTGTTTATGTCCTGGTGTGTGTGTGTGTGTGTGTGTGTGTGTGTGTGTGTGTGTGTGTGTGTGTGTGTGTGTGATTTATGTCCTGATATGTGTGTGTGGGTGATTTATGTCCTGATATGTGTGTGTGGGGGGGTTGTTTATGTCCTGATATATATATATATATATATATATATATATACAGTGCCTTGCGAAAGTATTCGGCCCCCTTGAACTTTGCGACCTTTTGCCACATTTCAGGCTTCAAACATAAAGATATAAAACTGTATTTTTTTGTGAAGAATCAACAACAAGTGGGACACAATCATGAAGTGGAACGACATTTATTGGATATTTCAAACTTTTTTAACAAATCAAAAACTGAAAAATTGGGCGTGCAAAATTATTCAGCCCCCTTTAGTTAATACTTTGTAGCGCCACCTTTTGCGGCGATTACAGCTGTAAGTCACTTGGGGTATGTCGCTATCAGTTTTGCACATCGAGAGACTGAAATTTTTTCCCATTCCTCCTTGCAAAACAGCTCGAGCTCAGTGAGGTTGGATGGAGAGCATTTGTGAACAGCAGTTTTCAGTTCTTTCCACAGATTCTCGATTGGATTCAGGTCTGGTCTTTGACTTGGCCATTCTAACACCTGGATATGTTTATTTTTGAACCATTCCATTGTAGATTTTGCTTTATGTTTTGGATCATTGTCTTGTTGGAAGACAAATCTCCGTCCCAGTCTCAGGTCTTTTGCAGACTCCATCAGGTTTTCTTCCAGAATGGTCCTGTATTTGGCTCCATACATCTTCCCATCAATTTTAACCATCTTCCCTGTCCCTGCTGAAGAAAAGCAGGCCCAAACCATGATGCTGCCACCACTATGTTTGACAGTGGAGATGGTGTGTTCAGGGTGATGAGCTGTGTTGCTTTTACGCCAAACATAACATTTTGCATTGTTGCCAAAAAGTTCCATTTTGGTTTCATCTGACCAGAGCACCTTCTTCCATATGTTTGGTGTGTCTCCCAGGTGGCTTGTGGCAAACTTTAAACGACACTTTTTATGGATATCTTTAAGAAATGGCTTTCTTCTTGCCACTCTTCCATAAAGGCTAGATTTGTGCAATATATGACTGATTGTTGTCCTATGGACAGAGTCTCCCACCTCAGCTGTAGATCTCTGCAGTTCATCCAGAGTGATCATGGGCCTCTTGGCTGCATCTCTGATCAGTCTTCTCCTTGTATGAGCTGAAAGTTTAGAGGGACGGCCAGGTCTTGGTAGATTTGCAGTGGTCTGATACTCCTTCCATTTCAATATTATCGCTTGCACAGTGCTCCTTGGGATGTTTAAAGCTTGGGAAATCTTTTTGTATCCAAATCCGGCTTTAAACTTCTTCACAACAGTATCTCGGACCTGCCTGGTGTGTTCCTTGTTCTTCATGATGCTCTCTGCGCTTTTAACGGACCTCTGAGACTATCACAGTGCAGGTGCATTTATACGGAGACTTGATTACACACAGGTGGATTGTATTTATCATCATTAGTCATTTAGGTCAACATTGGATCATTCAGAGATCCTCACTGAACTTCTGGAGAGAGTTTGCTGCACTGAAAGTAAAGGGGCTGAATAATTTTGCACGCCCAATTTTTCAGTTTTTGTTTTGTTAAAAAAGTTTGAAATATCCAATAAATGTCATTCCACTTCATGATTGTGTCCCACTTGTTGTTGATTCTTCTCAAAAAAAATACAGTTTTATATCTTTATGTTTGAAGCCTGAAATGTGGCAAAAGGTCGCAAAGTTCAAGGGGGCCGAATACTTTCGCAAGGCACTGTGTATATATATATATATATATATATATATATATATATATATATGTATATGTGTATGTGTGTGTGTGTGATTTATATCCTGATATGTGTGTGTGGGGGTTGTTTATGTCCTGATATGTGTTTGTGGGGGGGTTGTTTATGTTCTGATGTGTGTGGGGAGGGGGGGGGTGGGGGATTTATGTCCTGATGTGTGTGGGGGTGATTTATGTCCTGATATGTGTGTGTGGGTGGGGGTTGTTTATGTTCTGATATGTGTGTGTGTTGGTGATTTATGTCCTGATAGATATATGTGTGTGTGTGATTTATATCCTGATATGTGTGTGTGGGAGTTGTTTATGTCCTGATATGTGTGTGTGTTAGGGGGGGGGGGGGGGGGGGGTTGTTTATGTTCTGTTGTGTGTGTGTGTGTGTGTGGGGGGGGGGGGGGGGATTTATGTCCTGATGTGTGTGTGTGTGGGGGTGATTTATGTCCTGATATGTGTGTGTGTGGGTGTTGTTTATGTCCTGATATGTGTGTGTGTTGGTGATTTATGTCCTGATAGATATATGTGTGTGTGTGTGATTTATATCCTGATATGTGTGTGTGGGAGTTGTTTATGTCCTGATGTGTGTGTGGGGGGGTTGTTTATGTCCTGATATGTGTGTGTGTTAGGGGGGGGGGGGGGGGGGGGGGGTTGTTTATGTTCTGATGTGTGTGTGTGTGTGTGTGGGGGGGGGGGGTTTATGTCCTAATATGTCCTAATATGTGTGTGTGTGGGGGTTGTTTATGTCCTGATATGTGTGTGTGTGGGGGGTTGTTTATGTTCTGATATGTGTGTGTGTGTGTGGGTGATCTATGTCCTGATGTGTGTGTGGGTAATCTATGTCTTGTAAAAATATTCAGCATTGGTGTTTGTCAATGCATGATGTTGATAAAGGTGAGGTAATCTTGTGTTAAGTGGCATCTCCTTCTCAGAGACCTGGAAAGGGAAGCGTCTCAGAGTAGGAGTCCTGCTGATCTAGGATAACATCCTCCCTGTCCATGTACTCTTATTCATTATGATCTAAAAGGCAGAACTGATCCTAGATCGGCACTCCTACTCCGAGACGACTACATTATGAATTTAGGTCCTGAAGTAAGTCAATCCTGTCCTGTACTGTTTGCTTTGTGGTACGGATGGTTGCTTTTGCAGTGAAAAGTGCTGATGGCCGCATTGTACTGAATACAGGTTGACCTGCTTCACTTATAAACACATCACCTTTGATTGGTTGCTGATGACAGACCAGGTAGATTGTTTGGATGTGTCTTTTCTAAATGAACCCTCATCTCAGAGCACTGCAGGTATGAGACCCTTCTGGTTGGTGGGATAGCCGCAGCTTTGCAGAGTTAAAGGGATACTTCAGGATTTTGGTAATGAGAGTCAGATAAACCAGTCAGATGAACTTGTGGTTACAATTTTTGTCTCTGCATGTAGTTTGAAGGAAGTTGCTAACTAGCGTTAGCGCAATGACTGGAAGTGTATGGTAACTGCTAGCATGCTGTTTATGTGTGTGTGGGTGCGTGACTGTGCACGTTTCTGTGTGCGTGTGCGTGCGTGTGCGTGCGTGTGCGTGTGTGTGCGTGCGTGTGTGTGTGTGTGTGTGTGTGTGTGCAAGTTTGTAAGAGAACAAACATCTGCCTCTACAGCCAGGCTTATTATTACACAGTCACAATGAGCTATGCAAATTCTCCCTGCCTTCCGCCTGTGTTCTCCCAGATTATTAAAGCACAGCAGAACGGGCAAACTTCCTTTAGCAGGGCTGGGGCTGCCATCGTCTGAGCTGACAGTGATTGTGATGGGGAAGGGAACGGCTGCAGTGTGTGTGTGCGAGAGAGAGTGAGTGTGTGCATATGTATGTGCCCTGTATTTACTGTACATGTGTAGATGCGTGCATACGTGTGTGTGACAGGGCTGGGACAGACGAGGACAGACAGACAGTACACATGACGACTGCTGCACCTCACCCTGCCAGCCAGTCAGATAGGGAGGGAATTAACTGTAATGATGCAATTGAAGGAAATGTAAAAGCATTGTTTCAGGTAACGGCAGTAGCTCCACCAACCGTAGAGGGAATGGAGAAGGTATCTAGTCCTCCATGCTTGTGCCTGAAATGGCACCCTATTCCCTATATGGTGCCCTACTTTTTGACCAGAGCCCTATGGGTACACAATATAGGAAATAGGATGCACCCTATGCACTGAGTTGAGATGGATGCAATTTTCTTTATTAGGAGCTCAAAAGGGTGATTATATGGTTGGCTGGACTGTAAGCCTGCTGTGTGTGTGTGTGTGTGTGTGTGTGTGTGTGTGTGATTGTGATTGTGGGGTTTATGCTGTGTGCCTGGGGCTTCGTAGTGATACAGTAGCTATCTCTCCAGCTTGTCAAGTCAAAGCCAGGATAGGATTCAGATTGAGTCTGATGGCTCAGCGCCTGTCCCCAGTGTTTCTTTACTGGCCTGAGTTATGTCAGAGTACTGCTTCTTTATGTTATAAGCTCAAGGCACTGGGAGCTCTCTCCGATTAGGATAAACTCGCAGAGCCCATTTGGGATAAACTGAGTCAGTTCCTCTGTAGTCAGTGCCTACACCTGGTGGGATTACTCAGTGATGGACTGGATTGCTCCGGACCTTGGGTGAAGCAGTACTTCTGCTTTGAGTGGCTTTTAACTGTTGAGGATGATTTCTATGGTGACGTATGCGGGCCCACAAAGTCCTTCTTAGTTGGTCTCTTGGGAAGTCAGCATCCATACCTTTTACTGGACCGTATCCTTCATATGGAATAACCAGGTGTGTGTGTGTGTGTGTTTGTGTGTGTGTGTCCTGCTCCTGCTAATGCATCACCTTCACGTGCGACTTGCCTGCTGTGTGGAAGCCGCTATAAAACTCAATTGGATTTCCTTCTCCTGAGCCTATTAATTCTACACAGACACGCGTATTGATTGAAGACTCTTCTTAATTCACCTAGCCCGGGCATGTTTTTTTTATTTACAATCTTTTTGCTTTTTCTCCCCCCAGAAGGCTTGTACTGAGGAAAAAGCTGAGTTATAAGCTGAAAGAATTCAATAAAAAATTAGTTGCTTCTGAAAATTCACCCTTTTCCATTTTCTGTTGCCGTTCCGGTTTAATAACTTTGATAAAAACGGTAGAAAGGCATCATAATCAATTAGTGATTTTTCATGTTTATGGATGAAGGAGTTTGTGCTTTCGCCTCTTTATGAGCTAATGATGCTAATGATGCTATCTGTTACCTAAGCACACATTCGACTGCGTTAGAAGTAAAGTGTGTGTGTGTGTGTGTCACTGTGTGTCACTGTGTGTCACTGTGTGTATGCTCAACTGAATAAAACAACATCACCGGTACCGAAAGATGTTTGTGTTTGTTTAAGAACAGTGGGACCACGATCAGTGTTTTCTCTCTCCCGGAAATAATGTAATGTTGTACATTTTGCATCTTTGACAAATAGACACTTGGATGTCTTCCTCCACAGTGTAGCTAACTGTCCATCGGTTTCCCTCCTCTCGCCCAGGTCTGGAGAAGGTTGGTCGGGACTCGAGCTACGAGCAGGAGGGGAAGGTGCAGTTTGTGATGGATGCCGTGTATGCTATGGCCCATGCCCTGCACCGGATGCACCGGGAACTCTGCTATGGATACCCAGGCCTGTGCCCAAAGATGGCCAACATCGACGGCAAGGAACTACTCAGCCATATCAGAGCTGTCAACTTTAATGGCAAGTAGAGCATGGACGCGCACGCGCACACACACACACACACACACACACTGCTCAGCCACTTCCTCAACATCAACTTCAACTCCAAGTCCCACACCACTCCCTCATCACACCCACCGTATCCATGTTTCCTTTAACTTTCTCCCCACTCCTTATCAGAGGACATCTTGAACATGCGATAAGCTTTGATTACAGGGGTTACTTTAGTTCATGAAGTAGTTAGTGAAATGATTGACTTTTTGCCCCATTTTGGCCTCATTTTGATTCCCCCTAGTGCTAATGGCATACTACATGAATCTGTTCTGTACCTTATTATGTGCACATCGTTTTCTATATATTGCGTTCGGAAAGTATTCAGACCCCATTTTGTTTTACGTTACAGCCTTATTCTGAAATTGATTAAATAGTTTTTCCCCCCTCATCAATCTACACACAATACCCCATAATGATATAGCAAAAACAGGTTTTCTAGAGATTTTGCAAATGTATTACAAATAAAAAGCTGAAATATCACATTTACATCATCTCAAGCTCTGTCAGGTTGGATGGGGAGCGTCGCTGCACGGCTATTTTCAAGTCTCTCGGGTTCAAGTCCAGGCTCTGGCTGGGCCACTCAAGGACCTTCAGAGACTCGTCTCCGAAGCCACTCCTGCATTGTCTTGGTTGTGTGCTTAGGGTCGTTGTCCTGTTGGAAGGTGAACCTTTGCCCCAGTCTGAGGTCCTGAGCGCTGTGGAGCAGGTTTCCATCAAGGATTTCTCTGTACTTTACTCTGTTTATCTTTCCCTCAATCCTTATGAGTCTCTCAGTCCCTGCCGCTGAAAATCATCCCCACAGCATGCTGCCACCACCATCAAATTCTGTGCACAAATGTGTTTACATCCCTGTTAGTGAGCGTTTATCCTTTGCCAAGGTAATCAATCCACCTGACAGGTGTGGCATGTCAAGAAGCTGATTAAACAGCATGATCATTACACAGGTGCACCTTGTACAGGGGACAATAAAAGGCCACTCTAAAATGTGCAGTTTTGTCACACAACACAATGCCACAGATGTCTCAAGCTTTGAGGAAGCGTGCAATTGGCATGCTGACTACAGGAATGTCCAACAGCGCTGTTGCCAGTGAACTGAATGTTAATTTCTCTACCATAAGCCGCCTCCAACGTCGTTTTAGAGAATTTGGCAGTACGTCCAATCGGACTCACAAACGCAGACCACCTGTAACCAAGCCACATCTGGCTTCTTCACCTGCGGTATCATCTGAGAACAGCTACCCGGACATCTGATGAAACTGAGTATTTCTGTCTGTAAATCAAATCAAATCAAATCTTATTTGTCACATACACATGGTTAGCAGATGTTAATGCGAGTGTAGCGAAATGCTTGTGCTTCTAGTTCCGACAATGCAGTAATAACCAACAAGTAATCTAACTAACAATTCCAAAACTACTGTCTTATACACAGTGTAAGGGGATAAAGAACATGTACATAAGGATATATGAATGAGTGATGGTACAGAGCAGCATAGGCAGGATACAGTAGATGGTATCGAGTACAGTATATACATGAGGTGAGTATGTAAACAAAGTGGCATAGTTAAAGTGGCTAGTGATACATGTATTACATAAGGATGCAGTCGATGATATAGAGTACAGTATATACGTATGCATATGAGATGAATAATGTAGGGTAAGTAACATTGTATAAGGTAGCATTGTTAAAGTGGCTAGTGATATTTTTACATCATTTCCCATCAATTCCCATTATTAAAGTGGCTGGAGTTGAGTCAGTGTCAGTGTCAGTGTGTTGGCAGCAGCCACTCAATGTTAGTGGTGGCTGTTTAACAGTCTGATGGCCTTGAGATAGAAGCTGTTTTTCAGTCTCTCGGTCCCAGCTTTGATGCACCTGTACTGACCTCGCCTTCTGGATGATAGCGGGGTGAACAGGCAGTGGCTCGGGTGGTTGATGTCCTTGATGATCTTTATGGCCTTCCTGTAACATCGGGTGGTGTAGGTGTCCTGGAGGGCAGGTAGTTTGCCCCCGGTGATGCATTGTGCAGACCTCACTACCTTCTGGAGAGCCTTACGGTTGTGGGCAGAGCAGTTGCCGTACCAGGCGGTGATACAGCCCGCCAGGATGCTCTCGATTGTGCATCTGTAGAAGTTTGTGAGTGCTTTTGGTGACAAACCGAATTTCTTCAGCCTCCTGAGGTTGAAGAGGCGCTGCTGCGCCTTCTTCACAATGCTGTCTGTGTGAGTGGACCAATTCAGTTTGTCTGTGATGTGTGTGCCGAGGAACTTAAAACTTGCTACCCTCTCCACTACTGTTCCATCGATGTGGATAGGGGGGTGTTCCCTCTGCTGTTTCCTGAAGTCCACAATCATCTCCTTAGTTTTGTTGACGTTGAGTGTGAGGTTATTTTCCTGACACCACACTCCGAGGGCCCTCACCTCCTCCCTGTAGGCCGTCTCGTCGTTGTTGGTAATCAAGCCTACCACTGTTGTGTCGTCCTCAAACTTGATGATTGAGTTGGAGGCGTGCGTGGCCACGCAGTCGTGGGTGAACAGGGAGTACAGGAGAGGGCTCAGAACGCACCCTTGTGGGGCCCCAGTGTTGAGGATCAGCGGGGTGGAGATGTTGTTGCCTACCCTCACCACCTGGGGGCGGCCCGTCAGGAAGTCCAGTACCCAGTTGCACAGGGCGGGGTCGAGACCCAGGGTCTCGAGCTTGATGACGAGCTTGGAGGGTACTATGGTGTTGAATGCCGAGCTGTAGTCGATGAACAGCATTCTCACATAGGTATTCCTCTTGTCCAGATGGGTTAGGGCAGTGTGCAGTGTGGTTGAGATTGCATCGTCTGTGGACCTATTTGGGCGGTAAGCAAATTGGAGTGAGTCTAGGGTGTCGGGTAGGGTGGAGGTGATATGGTCCTTGACTAGTCTCTCAAAGCACTTCATTATGACGGAAGTGAGTGCTACGGGGCGGTAGTCGTTTAGCTCAGTTACCTTAGCTTTCTTGGGAACAGGAACAATGGTGGCCCTCTTGAAGCATGTGGGAACAGCAGACTGGTATAGGGATTGATTGAATATGTCCGTAAACACACCGGCCAGCTGGTCTGTGCATGCTCTGAGGGCGCGGCTGGGGATGCCGTCTGGGCCTGCAGCCTTGCGAGGGTTAACACGTTTTGTCTTACTAAAATGTCTTACTCACCTCGGCTGCAGTGAAGGAGAGTCCGCATGTTTTCGTTGCAGGCCGTGTCAGTGGCACTGTATTGTCCTCAAAGCGGACAAAAAAGTTATTTGGGCTGGATTTCTTCTTGTAGTCCGTGATTGACTGTAGACCCTGCCACATGCCTCTTGTGTCTGAGCCGTTGAATTGAGATTCTACTTTGTCTCTGTACTGACGCTTAGCTTGTTTGATAGCCTTGCTTAGGGAATAGCTACACTGTTTGTATTCGGTCATGTTACCAGTCACCTTGCCCTGATTAAAAGCAGTGGTTCGCGCTTTCAGTTTCACGCGAATGCTGCCATCAATCCACGGTTTCTGGTTTGGGAATGTTTTAATCGTTGCTATGGGAACGACATCTTCAACGCACGTTCTAATGAACTCGCACACCGAATCAGCATATTCGTCAATATTGTTATCTGACGCAATACGAATCATGTCCCAGTCCACGTGATGGAAGCAGTCTTGGAGTGTGGAGTCAGCTTGGTCGGACCAGCGTTGGACAGACCTCAGCGTGAGAGCCTCTTGTTTTAGTTTCTGTCTGTAGGCAGGGATCAACAAAATGGAGTCGTGGTCAGCTTTTCCGAAAGGAGGGCGGGGCAGGGCCTTAAATGCGTCGCGGAAGTTAGTGTAACAATGATCCAAGGTTTTTCCACCCCTGGTTGTGCAATCGATATGCTGATACAATTTAGGGAGTCTTGTTTTCAGATTAGCCTTGTTAAAATCCCCAGCAACAATGAATTTAGCCTCCGGATAAATGGATTCCAGTTTGCAAAGAGTCAAATAAAGTTCGTTCAGAGCCATCGATGTGTCTGCTTGGGGGGGATATATACGGCTGTGATTATAATCGAAGAGAATTCTCTTGGTAGATAATGCGGTCTACATTTGATTGTGAGGAATTCTAAATCAGGTGAACAGAAGGACTTGAGTTCCTGTATGTTTCTTTCATCACACCATGTCTCGTTAGCCATAAGGCATACGCCCCCGCCCCAAAAGATGTTTGTTTCTGTCGGCGCGATGCGTGGAGAAACCCGCTGGCTGCACCGCCCCCGATAGCGTCTCTCCAGTGAGCCATGTTTCCGTGAAGCAAAGAACGTTACAGTCTCTGATGTCCCTCTGGAATGCTACCCTTGCTCGGATTTCATCAACCTTGTTGTCAAGAGACTGGACATTGGCGAGAAGGATGCTAGGGAGTGGTGCACGATGTGCCCGTCTCCGGAGTCTGACCAGAAGTCGTTTTTTTGGGTCGCTGTATGGGATCCATTCCGTTGTCCTGGGTGAAAGGCAGAACACAGGATCCGCGTCGCGAAAAACATATTCTTGGTCGTACTGATGGTGAGTTGACGCTGATCTTATCTTATCTAAGCTCTTTTGTGGGGAAAACTATTTCTGATTGGCTGGGCCAGCTCCCTAATGAGTTTATTTCAATTGACTGATTTCTTCATACAGTATGAACTGTAACTCAGTAAAATCATTGACATTGTTGCATGTTGGGCTTACATATTTTTCGCTGAGGCTTTGGATCTCTTGGCAGTGATAGCTAAGATATTGGGCTGATAAACACAAGGTTGCTGGTTCAAGTCCTACTATGGCCATTCTAGCCCCGATGAATACTAAAGCCACTGGTAACATAGTACTTCACCACCATTCTAGACAGTAACCTCCCTTAATAGAGCTAAATGTCACTGCCCACTTGACTGAGATGAATGTAGAAGGGCACGGAGCAGAGAGCGGGCCTGACAAACTGCACTTTACCAGACTACTTACTAGAGATCAGTAAATCTTCTCTCTATTGACTGCTGCTAGTTTTTCAATGCCGAGAGGCACAAGATGAATTGCTGTAGGGCTGTTGACGTTGTTTACATCTAGTATCTCGTCTTCAACAGGCCCGGGGCTACTCGACGGGATGCTTTCAAGCTAACTACACAGAGAAGCAGCATGTTGTGTTTGTATCGATTTCTGCCCCTCTGGAGTTCAACAGGAGGTTAATAGGAATGATACCAGAGGAGGGAATGTGTTTTTTGCTGGGGACTGATCCCATGTTGTAGACTCATGTTGTTTAGTGTTGCTCAGCTACACCTTCTTATAGCACATCATGTCTGGCATACAGTAGCGTGTTTAGGGCCGTTATTGGATAAAGTTACGTGTGTGTGTGTGTGTGTGTGTTCGTGAGCGAGCGAGAGACGGAAAGACGAGAGACTTTAAGTCAGTTGTACGTCAGCAGAGCGCACTTCTATTCAAATCAAATCTTATTTATCCGAATACAACAGGTGTAGGCCTTATAGTGAAATTCTTATTTAAAAGCCCTTAACTAACAATGCAGTTAAAACATTTTTTTTAATAACTTTTATAATAATAATTATTATTAAAGAGCAGCAGTAAAATAACAATAGCGAGGCTATATACGGGGTGTACCGGTACAGAGTCAATGTGCGGGGGCACCGGTTAGTCAAGGTAATTGAGGATAATATGTACATGTAGGTAGAGTTATTAAAGTGACTATGCAGATATAATAACAGAGTAGCAGCAGCTTAGAAGGGGGAGGGGTGCAAAAAAGTCTGGGTAGCCATTTGATTAAATGTTCAGGAGTCTTATGACTTGGGGGTAGAAGCTTTTCAGAAGCCTCTTGGGCCAAGACTTGGCGCTCCTGTACCGCTTGCCGTGCGGTAGCAGAGAGAACAGTCTATGACTAGGGTCACATTCCTTGTTGTAGTTTAGTATGCAGCTCATCTGCACCCGTTAGGAGGGCATTGAGTCGGACCATCCACAGTGCCCTTGACATGGAGGGGGGGGCCAGGGATCCATACCAATCAAATTCAACTTAGAGGAGCTGTGCAGATCAGATAGGCCACAATCCCCCTGCTTACCGACACAGGCGGAAAATCAATCCAGCGAGAGGATGAGCCTAATTCAGTAGTGAGGCTTCAGAACAATCTAGGGAAAACACACACCAGGCGTGGAAATATCTCATGCAGACACACACACACACACACGCGCGCGCGCCGGTGCACTTATTAATGATCCTTCCCCACCGAACCCTGCCAGAGGATCTAACCTTTCTCAGCAGCATGAGATTGGACACTTGGATGACCCCTCCACTGACCCCCAGTGTGTGTGGATATCCCTCCTTCCCTGCAGTGTTCAGGTGTTATCGATGTGCTCTCTGACTCCGACAGAAACTCATGCTGATGGAGAGAGCACCATCCTGCTCACACACTTCCTAGCTCTATCCCTCCCTCTCCTCCCCTCCCTCCTTCTCTCTGCCCCACTCCCACTCTCCTTTATCTTCTCATTATCTCTCATTCTCCCTCTCTTTTTTCTCTCCTTTTCTCCCCTACTTCTCTCTCTCCATCTGTCTCTGCCTCCCTCCATCTCTCCACTTCTCCCCTCTCCCACCTATTTCTCTTGTTTCCCTCTCACACACACCCAGACACACATGCACACCCAGATGGTGGTGCATTGCAGATCCAGGGGAACGAAGACAATAAGGAACAGTGCCTGTAGCTGCAATCACACGCTACACCGTGCAGACTGCATCTGATACCGGTTATTCTGTTCTGTTCAGCTTGAGTCTCTACACCCTCTATTGTCTCCACAGTCATCTAAATGACATTCTTTATCTGTCCCAAATGGCACCCTATTCCCTATATAGGGCACTCCCTATAAAGTAGTGCACTATTAAGGGAATAGGGTGTCATTTAGGACGTGTGCTTTGTCACATGTCGAGCACTCACTTATTAAGAGGCCCACTTCAGACGTTGTGCTATCACTTGATTCTATCTAGAGGCCATTGGATGAGTTTGCATAGTTTTATTCATACGTGTAGGCATGCTGCAGATATTTCCTTTTTCTTATACCAAAAACATGATACGTCAGATTCGGGTCAATGATGATGATGTTTTCCCTTTTGTGTAGCTCTTTTCTGTTTCTCTCTCCTTTATTGTCCTGGTCCATCACCGGTCATCACCATGGAGGGATTGACTCAGAATGCAAGCAAGATATCAATCTCAACTCAGACCGAGTCCCTCTCTTATCTAGAACGTCCTGTTCTGTTGTTGCCGACCAACAACATCCCCTCTAGTACTGTAAGTCGTTGTGACGACGCTCTGTAAAGTAACACATTTAGGGACTATTATTGGCCGAGAAAATCTCATTTCAGTTGCTGTCGGGCTGTTGTGACTCAGTTTTCAATGAGCAGCTGAAGTAAACGCAGAGAAATAGCCACAACAGGTCTGTGTCCACTTTGTAGGACAGATATCAAAAGACATCTTTATGTCTCAACCGGTCTCTCATGTGAAGGAAGTGACGTGCAGCTGCAGCTTCCGAGGACCAGTGTGTCCCACCACTTCTGCTCTGATGAATACGATAGTCTAGGGCTACGTCCCAAATGGCACAATGTAGTGCACGAGGCCCTGGTCAAAAGTAGTGCACTATATAGGGAAGAGGGGTTCAATTTGGGACGCATCCTAGTGGTCAAGTTTATACACTGCCTCTAGAGTGTGTTACAGGAACTAGGCCTGTTACGAGGTCTGCTCCTGGACAGGGACATTACACGTGTCTAATGCAACCAACGTGCCCACACAGAGAGTTTGCAGTTTTGTCATGTAGAAACTGATGCACCAGCCCTAACACCAGGTTCAGCAACTTACCTGTCTTGTAAACCAAGACTAAGGAGATGCTTGTGGACTACAGGAAAAGGAGGACCGGGCACGCCCCCATTCTCATCGACGTGGCTGTGGCCCCCATTCTCATCGACGTGGCTGTGGTGGAGCAGATTGAGAGCTTCAAGTTCCTTGGTGTCCACATCACCAACAAACTGTGTCCCGCCACCCACCAACCCCTCTTTTACGCTACTGCTACTCTCTGTTTATCATATACCCATAGTCACTTTAACCATACCTACATGTACATACTACCTCAATCAGCCCGACTAACCGGTGGCTGTATATAGCCTCACTACTTTATATAGCCTAGCAAATGTTATTTTAACTGTCTTTTTACTGTTGTTTTTATTTCTTTACTTACCTATTGTTCACCTAATAACCTTTTTGCACTGTTGGTTAGAGCCTGTAATTAAGCATTTCACTGTAAGGTGAAACCTGTTCTATTCGGCGCCCGTGACAAATACATTTTGATTTGAATTGATTTGATATATCATCTCTCTTGCGCTCAGATGGGCAGGGTGGACATTTGTGAGGGTTGTCCTTAAAAACATGATCCAAAGTGCTAATTTCAGGCTGCACCGATGGGGATATTTAAGACCAATCAAAATCTGGTTTTAGCGTTTTTGGCACAAATTTTGACAGCGGAAACACAGCCTATCCAGCCGTAACGCAACCTGCTCATATGCGCATGGAACAAGAGCAGCGTAATGTGCTATTGGTGCCTGAATACTTCGTATTTAGAAACATATATATATATATATTTTTTTAAATACCATTTTATTTTATTTGCCCGATGCAATCGCGAAGTAGTCAAGACTGTCGATAAAGGGTTTGGCTCCTGAGGCCGCTTGGAAAGGAGTAAAACAGTGAGCCGACATTCCCTGTTTATCTCTGCATCGTAGGCAGGCCCACATTATTTTAGCAATGCAGGTCCTATTTTGGACGTGCGTGAAAGCCCCCTCCGCGATGTAGGCTACGTATCCATGTCCATCAAGAAACGGGAGATGAGAACCTCTGTGAATACCGGTGAACCTCTGTGAATACCGGTGAACCTCTGTGAATACCGGTGAACCTCTGTGAATATCGGTGAACCTCTGTGAATACCGGTGAACCTCTGTGAATACCGGTGAACCATGTATTTAGAACTTATCTCTAGCCAGTAAAAAATTGCCTATTTTCCCATTTCGGATGTTTAAAAACCCAAGCCCTCCCTGTAACAACGGGCTGGTTCAACAGCAGTGTCTTTTTTTATCCTGCCGATTTTATGACATCGTTACATTTACATGTATTTATTATTGAAATGATGGTGCCTGTAAGTGTGACATAGCCTATTTAAAACAGCCTGCTGTTTCGTTGTATTATTCGCTCTCTTTTTAAGCCTCACCAATAATGAATTGAATCTTGCTTATTGACAATTGATTGGCATGCCCATACTCAGTCATAATGCTATTGACAGTAGGCCTAGCTCCTATATCAGTGTGAATGCTCTTGAAGATATCCAATTAGAACAATGAGGACTGCAAATAGGTTCAAGTTAACGTATTTAGCAAAGACGGGTCTACATTTGAACTGACCACGATTTAACCGACTAACGATAACTGACTAACATTAGAATTGGAGTTGATTCCATGAAAGACACAACTTGAAGTAAGCACATATTTCGCCACGGAGCACGTTCTGATTGGCCAGTGAGGGGCCAAGCCTCGACACACCCCCACAGCCTGTTTATTCATCAAAACCCATCCCTTTCGAGCCAACGCCAGCAAGTGTGCCGATAATTTGTGATTAGTGAAAATAGCAAAAATGTTTCGGACACATCCCTGAGCCTATAGCGTTACCACCTGCGCTTAGATTTACCATTGCGCTAGGTTTGTTAAAACAGAGCCCAGAGTGGTGTGACATGACGCATAGTGCCTCCCACAACCCAGGCCACCTCCATTGTCCTCCATTGTCCTCGGGCGGTCCAATGAGTAGCTCGATAAGGTCTTCACTCTTCACCGTCAGTGTTCATCTCTTCCCTTCTTTTTTATTCCTGAAAATATTTCCAAGGTCCCCTCCTTTTCAGTCTGATGAGAAACCTTAATTGTAGTTCCGTGCGTGGGAAGGAAGGAATAAAAACACCTTACAGCCTGTACTTTCACTTTCGCACCGGGGTTAAACTTTGACAGGATACATTCAACTCAAACTGCAAAACCTTTTAGAAAAATATGTTTTTTTTTTTTTTTTTTAGACAATGGGAACTTTTCAGAAAATCTCCCAAAAATCTCCAATGGATTTATTTCACCTCCGCACTTCCTTGTTATCTGTCCAATGAGTCATAGTGATACAAGCAGAGAGCTTTCATCCGTGTTCAGTGTTGAACATCAAGCCAATGCCGTCTCTATTGTTCCCAGCTATGCCTGCCTGTAGAGCGTGGTTGAATGGCACTGATGCGTCCTTATGATCCTTTATAAACTACCCTGTCCCCTGACAGTGTGGAGTGAGAGTCCCCCCGGTTTAGCAAGGCAAGAAAACTCTACACAAAAGGACTGCTACACTTCTACTTTAGAACAATGGTGAGGGTATTGACTGTATTGATCCAACTACTAACCCTCATAGTAGTTCTATGTTCATTGGAAGTGAACGAGCGCGGTGTAGTGTGTCTCAGTCTTAGCATCCTGTATAACAATATTTTATCCTCATCCACAAAAGCACCGGACGAAGGACATAGAACTCGGGCCGAGAAAGAGAACAATATCCACTCACTTTTTCCTACTCTACCAAAACGTTATTTATTGAGCTAGTGCCAGCTTCTATATTTCAACCATATTGTGGTCTTGGTCGGGGCCACCCTACACGATGCTCTCCATTACCTTTCTATGGAGAAGGCAGAAGAGCCAAAACAATTGGGCCCTGAGCCGCGGAGCCGCGGAGTCAGTGTGTGTGTGTGTGTGTGTGCGTAGAGTCGTGAGGGGAGGACACGGCCATGCTAGACCGAGCTATCTCATTACAGCTCATCTCCACAGGGCCAGCTGCTCTAGCTCTGACTGCTCAGGACAAGATGGACGCCTTCTCTACGGGAACCAGTCCGGGCTTATTAACAAGGAATAACGGCTAGATGATGAACTTGAACCTAGCATGACAGCTATACAGATAGTTAGAGGGAGAAGAGAGATATACAGCACTGTGTGTAACATCTAGAGAGAGAGAGAGAGAGAGAGAGAGAGAGATAATGTCCATGTCCATAGTCCTTCTCTGTGCTTTGTCCCTGTATTAACAGTATAACACAACATCAAACTGTGGATGAGCCACCGGATGGCTGGACAGGGATTTCATTACGCTGATGAGACTTAACTGGAAGGATGCGTCATTTGCTGCTGCCGCTCGCAGAAAGGACCCGCCAGTGCCCCTGTGTGTGTGTCCGTGTGTGTGCGCAGTCTACAGCCGTCCCCGCTCTCAACGTTAAAAGGGCAATCAATACCTGGAGATAAGTTCAATAAGCCGGAAATCTCAGACAGCTGTTTCGGCGACTTAAGACATCTCTCTCTGTCTGCCGGGCCACCACACACCGAACACTTCCTCAGCCCAGGTGACCAGAAGCTATCAGATTTTTATTTTATAACTAGGCAAGTCAGTTAAGAACAAATTCTTATTTTCAATGATGGCCTAGGAACAGGGGCAGCATGACAGATTTGTACCTTGTTAGCTTGGGGATTTGAACTTGCAACCTTTCGGTTACTAGTCCATCGCTTTAACCACTAGGCTACCCTGCCATTGGATGATTAATAGAACGTTAAGCCATGCGGTGTCGGCGGTGATTGTACATGCATCATTTTATTCACTCTAATGCAGGTTAAAATGCTGGCATTAGACTAACTGACAACACCAGGTTTATGGACCTGCAGATCTCTCTCTCCTCTGCCACAGTCACACCGTAATGAAATCCATTAGGCCTTAGTGGAGACAAAGGAGGTTTTGAGGGAGTGTATCCGTCTGCCATGTTGGTTTGTTGAGAAATGCGGCATTGCCTCAATAGCCTATGAGAGTTGTGTGTGTGTGTGTGTGTGTGTGTGTGTGTGTGTGTGTGTGTGTGTCTGCTAAAGTCGGTGAACAGAGGAGGTATATCTGCTATGGCAGCTGGTCTCTCTAGCCTCCTGGATACATGCTGCTGCCTTCTCTCTTTCATTATGCACACTAACAATGCTGCTCTAGGACTCCTTCCTCTCTCTCTCTCTCTCTCTCTCTCTCTCTCTCTCTCTCTTTCCTCTGATCCCCCCCTCCCTCCCTCACATCTTTCTCCCTCCCTCCCTCCCTTGCTGTGCTCTGTTCTAAGGAAGATAATCAAAATAGTTTATTTTGAGAGGAAAGAGAGGAAGAGGAGAAGTCAAAAGGAACGGGAGGCTTTTGTCAATTTCAGATTGAGGGCCACTTAGTTTGGAGCCTCTCCAAAAAAAAAAAAATTGTTTTCTTCAGCGACAGTGTCTCATAACTCTGTGATGAAATGTCTTCCCTTGGCCTAATGATAGTAGGGCTTAGAGAAGCAGTGGAAAGGAGGGTACTAAAGGTTTGGATGGTTTTGAAACTTGCCTTAGGCAGGCAAGAACCTCCTAATGACCAACCAGGACAATATTTTTTTTTTTTTAAAGAATGGCGAATTATCAAAATCTCAGACCAATTGGGAAATCTAAAGTACCCAAAGCATTCTGAGATCATGGGGCCAAAACATCTTCGGTTGACATGAGGACTCTACTCTTGTCACTACATCCATTATTTCATTAGCCAACTCACC
This sequence comes from Oncorhynchus mykiss, assembly GCF_013265735.2. Classification (NCBI taxonomy): domain Eukaryota; kingdom Metazoa; phylum Chordata; class Actinopteri; order Salmoniformes; family Salmonidae; genus Oncorhynchus; species Oncorhynchus mykiss. Next base: position 29,688,575 of record NC_048585.1, on the reverse strand, counting down.
CGCCCACCTCTAAGTTCCAATGGCTACACAGCCTCTGTGCTCCCTTCCACTGTGAAAACACAACAAAAGGCTGACTCCTACTTCGACATCCTGATAAACTATGTGTCACAGCTTTCTGGCTGTTTAATAATCATTATAATCAGCTGCCTTGTTGAGCCAAGAAGCACTAATCTCATTATAAACCCTGTGGATATTACCCCTCACCACATTAACTGCATGGAGACTGCTCCCCACATGACGACTGCAGGGTGGACGGAGGGTTAGGATGCAGCGAAGAAAGGCTCCTGTATGCCAGAAGCATGTAAGTAATGGATCATGATCAAGTGAATTAATAGGCTAACGTGGATGTCTTATAGTAGAGAAGAGGGGGGGGGGGTGGGAGGGAGGGCGATAAAGAAGAGATACATGGGAAGACGAGAGGGAGAGAGCTGTGAGATTCTTTTTTTTTTTTACAGAAGAGAGATAAAGAACGAGAGAATGAAGGAGGATCAACAGTAAATGTGTAGGAGGAGGGAGTAGAGTTATTATTATCGCACAGATGTCGAGTTTCCCTCATCTGCCAGGTAAAGCCTCTCCAGAGGTAACCGTTTAGTGTGGAATAGATGGGATGGAGGAAAAATGGAGACGAAGGATGGAGAGAAGACATGTCCTCATTTCTGGGGGCCTGTGTGTGCCCGCTTTAGTGCTTTAATGCGTTTGTGTGTTTGTGTGTGTTCCTGCGTGCGTGTACCTACGTGCATGTGTGTGTGTGTTGTCTCCCCCCATTAGCAGTATAGATGTATGGCCCACACTGCTGGGTGCTGGCAGACATTCCACTCAGCCACTCTCTCTCCTCCTCTCAGCTCCTTCTTCCATGTTATGTTTTATTCACCTGGGTTGGAGCGTGGTTTCTACATCACTTCTATCAAAATACTCACTGTTCTCTGTTACTGTCACGATTGGGAGTGGGGAGACTTTTGAGGCCTGTAATGGTCGTTCAGCCACAATGCTCTCTCCTTTCCTGTATTCTCCCCCATCAGAGATTTTGCCCAGCTTAAAACTGTCTCTCTCTCTCTCTCTCTCTCTCTCTGGGATCCACAGGGAAGAGCTGTTGGCAGGGTATGCAGTGTTTATCTCAGATTAGGCGGATGTTGCCTGCAGATACTGATCTTTCTCCCCTTAATGGTTTAGGTTTAGGATTAGGGGAGAGTAAACGGATCCTAAACCTGTGCCTTGTAACTGTATCTTCAGAGGTTTGTCCCCCTGTCTTTTAGTAGGAGTATAACTTGCCTAGAATCCATTCTCTCTACCCACAAACTGCACAGCAGAAAGCCAATCTCATCTCAGACCAAACACAATGAACATAACCTGATCTCCTCTGAATGGAGGAAATCAGGTTCAAACAACAGTCTTCCATCTGAAATACCCTACTTCCTACTTGGTCTCATCTCACCATCGCCCACCACTAGCTGAAGACCTGTGTGTCGATTAAAGGGCCTCTAACCCCGTTCTCCTTTTGGGGGTGATAGGGTGCATGTGTCTGGTCATGTGAGATGTGCTGATAGGCTCGTCCAGTTCAGTGGTTGTTAGGGCATACCCACTGAGGGGTGAGTTTGAGGTTTGTCGTGTTTGTGTGTGTGTGTGTGTGTGTGTATGCTGTGGTAAAGAAGGTTAAATGTGGTTGCTTACACTGACACAGTGAAGGTCATGGTTAACGATGCAGAATACTGTGAAATTTAAATGTCGATATCTCCATGTTGCTACTTTCAGAAATGGCGGAGGAACCATGCTTCACTGACTTGTAAATGCTGTTTTTGAATTGCCCTTATAAGGGACATACTGAACAATTATCTTAGTCAGCTTGCTTGTGTCCAGTAATTGTCATCAGGAGTAGCTATTATGGCTTGGGACAGGCTGTTTCCGGAGATGACGTGAGTGTGAAGATGTGTTGCTGTGTGTCTATGCACATTTGCGTGCATTTAAGTGTGTGTGTGTCTGTGCGTGTGTGTGTACGTTTGTGCATGCGTGCGTGTGCAACTTGCATCAGTCGTGTCTGCAGAATCGGCCTCATTGGTTGGGCAGGAAACAGTGAGCAGTATTGGGCCGTATATTAACCCCAATTTGACAGGCAGAAATCATTTCCTGAGGCTGTGCCATGATTCATTTCCACACTGATGAGACGGAGCCCGCTCCCATTTGCAATGCATGTTGCCCCCGCTGTGCAAAGCGAGGGATGCACGGAGAAGAGGAAGAGAAGAAGTTGGTTGTGCCCACTCACTGAGAGTATCAGTGTCAACCAGAGGGCTATCTTACTGGACTCATGTGTTTGTGTGTGTGTGTGTGTGGGGGGGGGGGGGCAGATTTTAACTTATTTTTGTTTCATTTTCTGGTCATAAATTCTGTTAAAGACAGAAACTAGACAAATGAGTCAACAACCAGTCTGGACACTTCTCTCTCTGTACTAATGATGTAAGGCAGGAGGAGACAGACGAACAGATAGGCAGACAGGGGCGAGCGGCGGCGTCTAGTGTCTTTGGGTTGTGGCAGGCAAGTCTGTGTGTGTGTGTCTGTGTGTGTGAGTAGCGTCAGGCCGGGCGGCTGTGTGGAGGCAGATTAAAGATAGAGAGATAATGGGCTACCCAGAGTCCGCTGGAAATCTTCTCATTCATTACCGCTTGGGGATATACAGAGAGAGAGAGAGAGAAAATACAGATATGATAGATCCACCGTTGCCATGACGTACAGCTTTCTATAGGAATGTCAGTAATGAACACCTCTTTTAAGATTGATATTTGTAATTATGTTACTGCTTTGATGGGCCAGATTCTCCACCCGCGCTGCTGCCACACTAAAATATTGGGATTTCAAAGCTTCATAGGAGGAGAGAGAGAACCAGAGAGAGAAAGGGAGAGGGAGAGGCTGTTTGCACTTACACACACACACACACACTCATACAGACACACACACTCATACAGACACACACACACACACACACACACACACACACACATACAGACACACACACACACTCATACAGACACACACACGCTCGCACACACACACAGACACACAGACACACAGGCACACACAGACACACGCACACTTTCTGCATAATTAATATGTGTGATACCTGAGCCACTCCTTAGGGTGACACGTAGACCCGAGACTACTGAATGAACTTCGGAAATGATTCCCACTCTGTAACAAACAGACCTTAAACCATAGTTACAACCTACAGTGGGTAATACCCAAGCATGTGTAATTATAGTTAAGGTGTATATATAAGTTAGTCCAAAAATAATTTGTGTTGGACCAAATTGTATGTTGGTGTGAAAATGCAGAACTCATTTCCCACCATCTGTGTCTTCCAGGAAGTGCCGGTACTCCAGTGGTGTTCAATGAGAACGGCGACGCCCCCGGACGGTACGACATCTTCCAGTACCAGAGCACCAACCGCTCTACCAGAGAGTACAAGGTCATAGGCACCTGGACCAACAAACTACACCTAAATGTGAGACTAACATAATAGCAATATCTATCTTTTGTGATCTAGTGTTGTCATAAAGTGTCACATTCAGAGGCATTCTTGCATAGTCTGGTCCCGGCTCTGTTTGCGCCGTCATGTCAACATGTTTGGCATGACAACGACCGACAAACGACTTGACATTATAGCACAAACAGCTCTGAAATCAGGGACATTTCATGGATGTCAGCATTAATCCAGTCTTGAAACTTCAGATTTTGTATTCATTCGTTATCATCCAAAACGTGTTTTCGTGTCATGTTTGGGTCCCCATCTCTTCCCAGTGTTTTTTGTCCCCATCTCTTCCCAGTGTTTTTTGTCCTATGATCTTCCAGTACTTCTGGGTAGTATGTGTTCCTGCATGCATACAGTTACTGCTCAGTGCTTGACTTTCAATGGGCAGCTACTTGTTATTCAGCTGTTACTGATTGGAATACACACACACACACACACACACACACACACACACACACACACACACACACACACACAAACACTTTCTGCATTATTAATATGTGTGACCTGAGCCTGGCTCGTTAGGGTGAAGAGAGAGGGAGGGGAGGAGAGGGAGGGAGGGATAGAGCTAGGAAGTGTGTGAGCAGGTCGGTGCTCTCTCCATCCGCATGAGTTTCTGTTGGAGACAGAGAGAGTCGATAACACCTGAACACTGGAGGGAGGGATACACACACACACACACACACACACACACACACACACACACACACACACACACACACACATACATTCAGGCCACAGGAGGAGCGATGACGGGGCTTATAGCTTAATGACTCTGCATGCCTGTCTGAGATACACAGCCTTGGTAAACGAGCAGCGTGTTCACACACAGTTGGGCTGTACGGTTGGGCTGTACTCTCTGAGGTATCTTAAAACCATCTGCTCTGGTCGTACATGCGTGCGTGTGTCTGTGTGTGTGTGTGTGGAGAGCAGTCAGGCAGCACACATATATAGCTGGACACCTACATATACTCAATATCTATCTGACTTTCCTTACATAATGCTTACCTGCATGTATCATTCACAAAAGTACAGTATAAGTGGATACGTTCGGACTGTAGAAGCTATATTGGCTGGACTCTGAAGACTTGGAGACTGGAGACTTGGAAGTTAGGCACCAATGCTGATCTTCGTTGTCTATTTACCTAGGCTGGACTGGGAGGTGGCAACAGCATACTACTCCCTCTCGGCTGGCTGCTGAGAACTAGAGCCAGAATATCCCCATTCCATATACATTTTTGTTTCACCTTAACATTGTTTTGAATTCAAAGTTACTAATAGGTATCCAAATAATTGAAAAAGGATCCACCCAAGTAGGGGAAGTTACTGTTTCTTCTCGGGGTAAATCTCTTTTCTTAGGACCAGTTGTGCCGTTGGACATTCTTTTCTTTCATGACATGCTCATAATTAATCAGACCTAAATTATTTTTGTATCAGGTTAGAATTATCAATTATACCCCAAAAAGGGTTCACGGCCAGACTTAAATGTGTTTTTGAGCGTTCATATTTCAAGCATGGCCGGCTATTGCTTTACCACAACAACAAAAAACAGGAAGAGATAATAGCACTAAAGGGAAATAAAGCACCAAGCTAAAACAACACATACGGACAGGTTTCATTTCTCCTCTGATGACTCAGTAGTTTGACCCAATATTAGTCATTTAATCTAGTTCTAGATTTCTCCTGCTCTCAGCAGAATCCCCAGCCAGCCAGTTTCCTCTAGTTCTGCTGGATCAGTACTTTGTGTGCCTGTTCAGAGATAGAGAGAGGAGCTCTGTTCCCATCACTCTGGGCTGTGTTTTAAACAGATTAATACACACATACTGCATCAGACTGATGCAGATGGCTAATTTGTGCCATCTCTGATTACACCAGTTTAATTTCTATTATATTTATGCCTAGCAGGCAGCACAAGGGAAATGATAAGAAGTTCTTCTTTGGCTAATTACTTTGTGAGTTGCCCTTTGGGAAATGTTCATGCAGGTACAAACAGTTTAACAACGGTAGGCTTTGAAGATAGCTGTTACACAGTCAGAACTATTCTAGTCAGAACATTCCTTAGCCAGAAACAGTCTAGAATCACAGCCATTCCAGAACCAAAATCATTATTGAGTCCCAACCTATCTGCCCTCTGATTGGTCTCTCCTCTCTCCTGTGACCTTATGACCCCAGGTAGAGGCCATGCAGTGGCGAGCAGGCGACCCGTCCCTCCCTGCGTCTGTGTGCAGCGTGCCCTGCCGGATGGGTGAGAGGAAGAAGATTGTGAAGGGCGTGCCGTGCTGCTGGCACTGCGAGCGCTGCGAGGGCTATCACTTCCAGGCCAACGAGTTCAGCTGTGAACTGTGCCCCTACGAACAGCGCCCCGACGCCAACCGAACGGGCTGCCAGAACATCCCCATCATCAAGCTGGAGTGGCACTCGCCCTGGGCCGTCATTCCCGTCTTCATCTCAATGCTAGGCATCATCACCACCACCTTCGTTATCGTCACCTTCGTCCGCTACAACGAAACGCCCATCGTCAGGGCTTCCGGCCGTGAGATGAGCTACGTGCTGTTGACGGGCATTTTCCTGTGTTATGCAATCACCTTCCTGATGATCGCCGCGCCCGACGTGGGCGTGTGTTCCTTCCGGAGGATCTTTCTGGGTCTGGGGATGTGCTTCAGCTACGCGGCCCTCCTCACCAAGACCAACCGCATCCACCGCATCTTCGAGCAGGGGAAGAAGTCCGTCAGCGCCCCCCGGTTCATCTCCCCGGCCTCCCAGCTGGTCATCACCTTCTCCCTGATCTCAGTGCAGCTCCTGGGGGTGTTTGTGTGGTTCGCCGTGGACCCGCCGCACACCTTCGTGGACTACGGCGAGCAGCGAACCCAGGACCCGGCAGCGGCTCGCGGCGTGCTGAAGTGCGACATCTCCGACCTGTCCCTGATCTGCTCCTTAGGCTACTCCATCCTTCTGATGGTCACATGCACTGTTTACGCCATCAAGACCAGGGGAGTGCCGGAGACCTTCAATGAGGCCAAGCCAATTGGATTTACCATGTACACTACCTGCATAATCTGGCTGGCGTTTATCCCTATCTTCTTCGGGACGGCACAGTCTGCGGAGAGGGTGAGTGGAACAGATTTTATAACGGTAAACACACAAACATGCAGAAAAGCTGTGTGTTTCTAATGAATGGATAATTTTGGATGAATGGTCTCTTTTCCATCAGTCAGATAGTGATTTAGAATGGAGCTATGAGATATAGTAATAGCTTAACTCTAAAGCCGCACCTCCCCATGTGACTAAGACTGGATTTTCTGTCTGAGTGACTAGAGCCAAGTCTTTGCAGGCTTTAATAAGAGGCTCATATACATGGCTTACGCACTCACTCTCTCTCTCTCTCTCTCTCTCTCTCTCTCTCTCTCTCTCTCTCTCTCTCTCTCTCTCTCTCTCTCTCTCTCTCTCTATCACTCTTTGTGTCGGTGTGGGTGTGTCAGACTTGACAGACTTGAGAACATTGCCTTTCCTCTTGCCTCGGCTCTAGGCGGTAGATTAGCAGGGTATATTCAGCCCAGCAGGGCTCTGGGAAGCTTGAGAAAACAAAAGGTAGTACCTCTGTATAACCTCTGACCTGCTGTGTGCTGGAGGTCAGGTTTGTGCCAGCTGCACTTGGAGAATGGTACTTCTAAGTCATTTGAAAAGCTTTTCTGCACAGTGGAATTTCAGTGAATGTTCCACTGCTGTTTGGCAAAACGTTCGAGACAGAGGGGAAATAGCTGGGACACTGTAAAACATTAAATACTCACAGGAGAGGAAAAGAGGTTGGAGATTAGAAGAGGTCCTCATTAAAGCTCATCGCTGAGTCACACCATCACCCGTTTACTGCCTTATTTTAGTTCTCTTTCCTCTGTTGCCAGGCAGCTGACACACACTTGTATGGATGCCCCAATTAGGCCTGTAAACAAATGCTGTGTCGAGGTGAGCGTTCAGCTCCACAATGATTCTGGTTGGCAAACTTTGTTTGCACTAATGTTACTGGTAGAAACACACACATCACTCTCAGTAACGGTTACAGAAAAGTTTTTTACTTGCTACGATTGTGATGTGTTGTGGTTTATCTTCCTTAGATGAATGCACTGGCTGTGAATAAACTCAGCAAAAAAAAGAAACATCATCTCACTGCCAACTGCGTTTATTTTCAGCAAACTTAACACGTGTAAATATTTGTATGAACATAACAAGATTCGACAACTGAGACATAAATGGAACAAGTTCCACAGACTAACAGAAATTGAATAATGTGTCCCTGAACAAAGGGGGGGGGGGGCAAAATCAAAAGTAATAGTCAGTATATGGTGTGGCAATAAGTACTGCAGTGCATCTCCTCCTCATGGACTGCACCAGATTTGCCAGTTCTTGCTGTCAGATGTTACCCCACTCTTCCACCAAGGCACCTGCAAGTTCCTGGACCTTTCTGGGGGGGATGGCCCTAGCCCTCACCCTCTGATCCAACAGGTCCCAGACATGCTCAATGGGACTGAGATCTGGGCTCTTCTCTGGCCATGGCAGAACACTGAAATTCCTGTCTTTCAGGAAATCACGCACAGAACGAGCAGTATGGCTGGTGGCATTGTGATGCTGGAGGGTCATGTCAGGATGAACCTGCAGGAAGGGTACCACATGATGGAGGAGGATGTCTTCCCTGTAACAGACAGTCTGAGCACTGATGGAGGGATTGTGCGTTTCTGGTGTAATTTGGGCAGTTGTTGTTGCCATCCTGTTCAGATGTACCGATCCTGTGCAGGTGTTGTTACACGTGGTCTGTCACTGCGAGGACGATCAGCTGTCCTTCCTGTCTCCCTGTAGCGCTGTCTTAGTCGTCTCACAGTACAGACATTGCAATTTATTGCCCTGGCCACATCTGCAGTGTGGATGTGACGCCGGGAAGAATAAGAGCTAAACAGAGCTTCAACGACTAGTGTCAGAGCTGTGATTCTGCTCATCACTTCCATGTCACTGTGCTGTGGGATGTGATGACAGAGGAAGGCTGGTCAACATTTGAATCAAATGAGGGACTTGATTTGTGGATTTTGACACGTAGAAATGTCGGGACACACAGAAAGCATGAGAACAAATTGGGTTTTGTCTCTCCAATGAGTGAACGTGAAGATTCGCTCATTGAAGATGCTGCTTGTCAAAATGAGGAGGCTGATTCAGTTGAAGTGCTGATCGAAGACTGTTGTTTTGATACAGGCTGAGTAAAATGAACGTGCACACGCAAATACACACACACAAACATGCACCCAGGCCAGACACAGATCACTTTGTCCTCAGGGGTATTTCTATTCTGATGCTTAGATTGACCGTATTGAATCGTGTTCTCCAAAAACAAACTGTTTTCTCAGTACTCATTACCTGATCCAATATTCCTCATGTGTGTTTATGTGCATGTGCATGTGCATGTGTGTGTGTGTGTGTGTCTGTGTCTGTGTCTGTGTCTGTGTCTGTGTCTGTGTCTATGTCTGTGTCTGTGTCTATGTCTGTGTGCGTATGCATGTGTGTCTGTGTTTGTGTGTGTTTAGGGCCCATGATAGATGCACTTTACACTCATTGAGATTCAAAGAGGACTTACAGTATTGATTGTAAATGTCAAATTGCTTTATTATCGTGGCTGGAGAGGCCTGGCATGCGTCCCAAATGGCACCCTATCCCCTACATACAGCACTATAGAGCCCTGGTCAAAAGTAGAAAAAAAGGGTGTCATTTGGGAAAGTTCTGGAGACAGCTCTATGTATCAGGGGCCAGAATCAATGAAGGCAGAAGGTGGTCTCTTTATATAATGACTCTGTATGTACAGTATCTATGACCAGATCAAATGAGCTGCCTACCAACTACACTCATAACATAAACATCCTGGTTGCGTCCCGGGCATCGTAATCCCTATATAGTGTACTACTTTTAATCAGTGCCCATAGTAGTGTGTTATGAAGGGAAATATTTATATTTGGGACAACTCCTTCCTGTTAGTAGATTGGCTGGAATTGAAATCAACAGTTTTGACAGGTAATCACTTGAAATCATAAATATATACATAAACAGCAGGCCTACGGTGCACGTTGATTGATTTCAGCTGGTTTCCCTACAACATATGCACTTGTGTAGCATATGATTTATACTTAATTAGATGTTGAGGCTACAGCACTCAGACTAAAATTGAATCAACCTTAGATATTCAGTGTTCACCCTCTAGTTGTACCCGTGGGGATGTTGGAGTGTAATGCAGTTGATGTTTTGTAACAGCAACACTATTCTACATAATTGTAAATGATACTGCTTTGAAAGCAGCTCACATGAAGCTCACTGCATGGTGCCTGAGGCAGAGAGGGGAAAGTGGTGGTTGGAAGTAAAGCTTTGTCAGTAATGATGTAGTACAGTTGGGAGAGAGAGAGAGGCTGTAGTCAGGATCAGACACAGACCTAAGGCAAAAGAGGATGATGATATTCTAACACAACCTTCCCCGACCAGGCTAGCCTCAGGAAGAAAACCCCTCCGGACGTTATTACCGGTGGCTCAGCGTGAATACGGAGGCTGGTGGCCATTACTCATCATCCAGCTGAAGGATTAACCGCCAGGGCCCGCGTAGACGCAGTGGCGCAACCAGGTCATTACTGCGTCGGGTATGCGAACATTAAACTGGCCTAATCTGCCTGGACCAATGGGCTCTGTACGGCACGCCACTTAGGTGACTCCACAGGGAAGGGAGTAGTGTTGGAGGAAGGCATAGAGAGGGATACAGTGGAGTGGAGGAAAGGAAGTGAGAGAAGGAGAAAAAACAGAAATATTGAGAGGGGGGAGTGAAAGAAGGTCTGAATCAGAGAGCTATAGAGAATGGATGAAGGGAGGGAAGAAGTAAAGGAAGGAGGGGAGATAGAGAGAGAGAATGAGGGATGGAAGGACTGTCACAGAGAGCGTACAGAACAGGGACTCAGCAAGGGAGGAAAGGCTAATCCATCAGAGGAGGAGCTGTAGAGATAAAGAGGAGAGGGATTCAGAGAGAGAGAGAGAGATTGTGTGAGTGTAATATTTAGTGTTCACTTTTTATTGTTTATCCGTTTCACTTGCTTTGGCAATGTAAGCATATGTTTCCCATGCCAATAAAGCCTTTGAGAGAGAGAGAGAGAGAGAGAGAGAGAGAGAGAGAGAGAGAGAGAGAGAGAGAGAGAGAGAGAGAGAGAGAGAGAGAGAGAGAGAGAGAGAGAGAGAGAGAGAGAGAGAGAGAGAGAGAGAGAGAGAGAGAGAGAGAGAGAGAGAGAGAGAGAGAGAGAGAGAGAGAGAGAGAGAGAGAGAGAGAGAGAGAGAGAGAGAGAGAGAGAGAGAGAGAGAGAGAGAGAGAGAGAGAGAGAGAGAGAGAGAGAGAGAGAGAGAGAGAGAGAGAGATTTGACTCCAATAACTACCGTGGGATATGCGTCCACAGCAAGCTTGGGAAAATCCTCTGCATTATCATTAACAGCAGACTCAACATTTTCTCAGTGAAAACAATGTACTGAGCAAATGTCAAATTGGGTTTTTACCAAATTACCGTACACCCTAATTGACAAACAAACAAACCGACACAAAGGCAAAGTCTTATCATGCTATGTTGATTTCAAAAAAGCTTTAGACTCAATTTGGCATGAGGGCCTGCTATACAAATTGATGGAAAGTGGTGTAGGGAGAAAAAGATACGACATTATAAAATCCATGTACACAAACAAAAATTGTGTTAAAATTGGCAAAAAACACACATTTCTTTCCACAGAACTGTGGGGTGAGACAGGGATGCAGCTTAAGCCCCACCCTCTTCAAGATATAAAGCAACGAATTGGTGAGGGCACTAGAACACTCTGCAGTACCCCACCATATTCTTAAGTCAAATGTCTACTGTTTGCTGATGATCTGGTGCTTCTGTCCCTAACCAAGGACGGCCTACAGCAACACCAGAGCTTCTGCACAGTTTCTGTCAGACTTGGGCCCTGTCAGTAAATAACGGTGTTGCAAAAAAAGATCCAGTTGCCAGGACCAGAAATACAAATCCATCTAGACACCGTTGTCCTAGAGCACACAAAAAACTATACATACCTCGGCCTAAACATCAGCACCACAGGTAACTTTCAGAAAGCTGTTAACGAGCTGAGAGACAAGGCAAGAAGGGCCTTCTATGCCATCAAAAGGAACATAAAATTCTACATACCAATTAGGATCTGGCTAAAAATACTTAAATCAATTATAGGACCCATTGCCCTTTATGGTAGTGATGTCTGGGGTCCGCTCACCAACCAAGAATTCACAAAATGGGACAAACACCAAATTAAGACTGTGCATGCAGAATTCTGCAAAAATGTGTACAATGTAAATCACCAAATAATGCATGCAGAGCAGAATTAGGCCGACACCCACTAATTATCCAAATCCAGAAAAGAGACGTTTAAAGGAAGTGATTTACAAACCTTCCATAACAAAGCCATCACCTACATAGAGATGAACCTGGGGAAGAGTCCCCTACCCAAGCTGCTCCTAAGGCTCTGTTCACAAACACACAGACCGCACAGAGCCCCAGGACAGCAACAGAATTAGACCCAACCAAATCATGAGAAAACAAAAAGATAATTACTTGACACATTGGAAATAATTGACAAAAAAAAAACTGAGCAAACTGGAATGCTATTTGGCCCTAAACAGAGAGTACACAGTGGCAGAATACCTGACCACCGTGACTGACCCAAACGTAAGGAAAGCTTTGACTATGTACAGACTCAGTGAGCATATCCCTGCTATTGAGAAAGGTGGCCAAAGGCAGACCTGGCTCGCAAGAGAACACAGGCTATGTGTACACTGCCTACTGCCCACAAAATGAGGTGGAAACTGAGCTGCACTTCCTAACCCCCTGCCAAATGTATGACCATATTAGAGACACATATTTCCCTCAGATTACGCAGATACACAAAGAATTCAAAAACAAACCCAATTTTGATAGACTCCCATATCTATTGGGTGAAATACCACAGTGTGCCACAGTGTGCCATCACAGCAGCAATATTTGTGACCTATTGCCACAAGAGAAGGCCTACCAGTGAAGAACAAACACCATTGTAAATACAACCCATATTTGATTTATTCTCCCTTTTGTACTTTAACTCTTTGCACATAATATGACATTTGTAATGAGAGATAGAGAGAGAGAGAGAGCTAGCGAGAGCGAGAGAGAGAACGAGCGAGAGAGAGCGCGAGAGAGCGAGAGTGAGAGAGGCTAAAGCGTCAGGAGCTGCAGTTTAGGCCCAGTGTTCTAAGGAGATATCACAGAAAGCTTACTGTACATGATAACAGGGGCTAGGTCAGAACTGGGAAGATTTAGCTAACATCACAGCTCTTTTGTTGGGTTACTGTAGTTGTACTGTATATTACACTATTGTAGATAAGGTATCCATCCAGACAACCAATCATCCACAAACGCACACTAGGCTTGACAATATCGGCCTCGTTTTGTTTGACGTGGCTATCATGATGTCAGCCATTTTCAAACAGCATTTAGAAATTCTCTGTATTGTATGATCACATGTACAGAAACACATGGATAAAGCGGCATTCATTTTTAAAATGGAATATTTTGTGCACTATAGTTAAACAAATCTGATGGGATATGGAACATTCCTGGCAAACTTCAGTAGAAGGAGACAGTGTCAGATCCCACCATCAAACACAGAGATGCAGCAGACTACACCATGGGAGAAGCCCCCCCCCCCCCCCCACACACACACACACACACACACACACAAACACCCTTGAAAAAAAAACATACATACGCATGCACAACAAGCATTCGCCTTGGGAGAACGAAACCCAAACTCATTTGCAGCGATGGGGAGCACTCATGTTACATTGTTTTTACTGAACGACAATGGCAACAGAGTGAAATAAACATCAAAAACATGAACATTTCCTGAATGTTCCCCTAGATACGGTTGTTATGTTCTTTTCAATCACTCTGCAGACGAGACATATTGGAAATGTCAAGCACATTACAGAGGCTGTCTGCATGACTGGGACGTTTCAGAGGGATAATTCTGGGAAATTACAGAAGGATTCAAATCTGTGTGTGTGTGTGTGTGTGTGTGTGTGTGTGTGTGTGTGTGTGTGTCAAATCACAGGACATGGCAGATCAGTAACAGCAGAGTACAGCATGCTGCCTGCTGGCCCCCGATACCTGTAAGATACTGTACAGGAGAATGTAGTGACCTAGCACGTATGTATCTGACTCACCTGCCTTGTGTAAGGTGAGTGGATGAGTGTGTGAGAGTATGGGGAGAGTGTTTTAGAGTTTTTGTCCTACCTGTCGTTGTTGGCGACAGGCCCCGTGTGTGTGCGTGTGTGTGCATGTCTGGTGGCAGTAGCAGACCCATCAGGCCCATCAGCCTGCCTAATGGCTGGGGGACTACTTGGTCGTTTGTATGTGTGTGTGTACTGAGTCGTGTGATTCAGAGAAACAGATGTAGGTCATCCTCACTTCTATCACACTGATAATGTAGTGATACACCTGAGACAGCAGCAGAGAGACAATGCTGCCACACTATCTGACTGTGACAAAACAGAACAGATCAGAACTGCTCAAAGAGAGCAGAACTGGACCTGCACATCACCATCGTCCGACCTGGGAGAGTAAAGGACGGGAAACACTATAAAGGAACATCGGCCATGCCTAGACTTGTTGTGCTGTCAAGTCCCTCTGTCTCACATGGAGTCCTCTGGGGACATGTGTCCACAGCCTTTGGTAGAGACCTACAGTGCCTGGCAAAAGTATTCATCCCCCTTGGCGTTTTTCCTATTTTGTTGCATTACAACCTTTAATTTAAATAGATTTTTTATTTGGATTTCATGTAATGGACATCCACAAAATAGTTTTAAAAAATTGGTGAAGTGAAATGAAATAAATCACTTGTGTTAAAAAATTCAAAAATATTTAAAACAGAAAAGTGGTGTGGGAAATATGTATTCACGCCCTTTGCTATGAAGCCCCTAAATAAGATCTGGTGCACCCAATTACCTTCAGAAGTCACATAATTGGTTAAATAAAGTCCACCTGTGTACAATCTCAGTGTCACCTGATCTGTCACATGAAATGAGTATATATACATCTGAATTGCTTAAAGGAAAAAATAAGCAAACACGTTTGGTGTTCGCCAAGGTGGCATGTGGGAGATATATATGGAAGAAGGTACTCTGGTCAGATGAGACTAAAATTGAGATTTTTGGCCATCAAGGAAAATGCTATGTGTGGCTTAAACCCAACACATCTCATCACCCCGAAAACACCATCCCACAGTGAAGCATGGTGGTGTCATGCCCTGACCTTAGTTTTCTATGTTTTAAGTATTATTTTGGTCAGGTCAGTGTGTGACGAGGGTGGGTATGCTTGTTTGTCCTGTCTAGGGTTTTTTTGTACATCATGGGTTGTTTGTTAGTCTAGGTTTATTATAGGTCTATGGTGGCCTGAATTGGTTCCCAATCAGAGACAGCTGTTTATCGTTGTCTCTGATTGGGGATCCTATTTAGGTTGCCATTTTCCATTTTGGTTTTGTGTGTTATTGTCTATGTGTAGTTGCCTGTCAGCACTCGGTTTATATAGCGTCACGTTCATTTTGTTAGTCTGTTTAGTGTTCTTTCTTTATTAAAAATAGTATGTATTCATATCACGCTGCGCCTTGGTCTCATCAATAGGACGAATGTGACAGGTGGAGGCAGCATCATGCTATGGGGGTGTTTTTCATCGGCAGGGACTTTGAAACTGGTCAGAATTGAAGGAATGATGGATGGCGCTAAATACATGTGCCAAGCTTATGGATACCCCAAGAGAAGCTGGATTTGAGAGAAACTCTTAGCTTGTTTACTGTGACTTGTTGTTGTGTGAGTTTTAACTTGGGGATTGGACTTGTTTTCACCCTGTACTGAATGTTGATGGCTTCCCTTTTAAGGAGGGATAGCAGACCCAGTGAGTCTATTAGACAAGATCAATGCTATCTCGATCAGAGGAATAACATTAGCTGTAATAACGGCAGGAAATGGATTTGAAGATATTGGGCTTGAGGGAGATGCGTTGATTACTATAATTAATGGACAATTGATTCTGTTACAATTACTGTTATTATAGGGATAATTATTGTTGGTTCGCCAGTAAGCTGTGTTCTTGTTAAACATTAGGTAGGAATCCGGATCCTCATTATGATCATAGATTTGAATAGAACACGTTATTGTCCACACAATGTGGATTGCTGCCTTTGACTCCACGGCGGCATCATATGTATTCAATTGTTTTGAAGCAAAGGTGTCATACGGGAGTAGTCCAATTGGAATTGTCACATGTACCGAAAGTTCTAGTTGAGGTGAAGATGGATGCCTTGGATGAACTACCTGCTGTTACCCATCCACTGTCCCTCCCACATCTTGTCATTTGACTTTAAGACTGACTGAGAGATGATTTCTCCCCTGGTGCTTCTACACAGCTTCTATACCTGCATTGCTTGCTATTTGGGGGTTTGGGCTGGGTTTCTGTACAGCACTTTGTGACATCAGCTGATGTAAGAAGGGCTTTGTAAATACATTTGATTTGATTGGTGAGAGATAGAGAGAGGAGGAGGTGACGAGGCAAGTCAGTTAAGAACAAATTCTTATTTTCAATTATGGCCACGACAGATTTTTACTTCGTCAGCTCGGGGATTCGATCTCGCAACCTTTCACTTACTAGTCCAACACTCTGACCACTAGGCTACCCTTGCACATTGACGTGGAGCCGGTACTCTTTGTATATAGCCTTGTTATTGTTATTTATTGTATTACTATTTCCTTTTTCTATTTAGCAAATGTGTCATACTTTTTAACTCTGCATTGTTGAGAAAGGAATTGTGGGTAAGCATTTCATGGTCTGCAGATGTTGTATTCGACGCATGTGACAAATAAAATTTGATTTGATTGATTGGACATACCTCTCTCTCCCTCTGTAACACTTCATCATATCATCCACACAGCGCTGTGGGGTCAGAGTGGACATATCTTGTACTCAGTTCAGTCACGGAGAAAATACATGTCCTTAATGCAACCTCTCTTCTTTCCCTGCGCTTCGAGCTTATTGGAGCCAACTACAGTTGTCCATGTTGGTAATTCTATGTTCTGGAGCTTTTAGATTTCTTGGCTCCCTCCATTTCTTTGGTAATGATGAGTACACGTGAGAGTGTACATTATGTACTGTAGTAGTACACGTGACAGCTTACGTACCTTATGTAGTAGTACACGTGAACGTAAAGGCTATTTAATTGTCCGAACCTATATAACAGCACGTGATAATATATATAATATTACATGTCAGATTGTGCGTAGTTGTGTGAGAGCACATGTAATGGTGAATGTATTGCTTTATCAATCAGGCCTGAGAGCAACCAGGTTTGCTGATCGAGTGTGTAGCATTACAACCCCAGGGAGAGTACTACTACTGAATCATTACACTGAAATACCACTACAGGCTGCATGAGGCTGAGAGCAATGAAGGGTCTGTCTGTCTGTCTGTCTGTCTGACACACAGACAGACAGACAGACAGACAGACAGACAGACAGACAGACAGACAGACCTTTGTTGACAGCTTGAACAGGCTGGCTGGAGTAGTAGGCATCTTAATGGGCGACAATACGTGTTGAGGAGGAGTGCCCTCCTGCAAGGTAATCTGTTGTTCAATAGCTAACTGAGTGCACTTGAAATGCACAGTCCCTTTCTCCTACTCCCCTTGTGGTAATGGCCATGTGATGGAGAAGCTTAACACGTTGTCCAAGGGAACACACTATAGACAAGTGAGACAACGTCTATACCCTAGTGTCTGTGTAAACATACACTTCATTGTTGATGTTGATATGATCGTATGGTCATATGATGTCATTAACATCTGTGTGTATACAGAGGTTGCACTGATAGATGCCACACACTTACCATGTGTAGAGGGTTCGGCTTCTGTAGTGTAACACGTGGAGTTTCAATGATATCACATATTGAAAAACTCTCAATAGTTGTGCACAGAAAAACGGCCAGTGTTACCGAGTGTTGATTTTTCAGTGTAACATTGCTAGTCTCTAAGTGTTAAATGAACACTCATTGGTGTAAAAGAACCCCAGTGTCGGTGTTAATACCTAGTTTTAAACCTTAACCACGCATGCTCTATTGCAGGTTGATTTTTAGGTTTGTTTCAATATCTTTTCGCATGTCAAAAGTTTGGACACACCTATTAATTCAAGGGTTTTTCTTTATTTTTACTATTTTCTACATTGTAGATCAATAGTGAAAATATCAAAACTATGAAATAACACTTATGGAATCATGTAGCAACCAAAAAAGTTTTAAACAAATCAAATTATATTTTAGAGTTTAGATTCTTCCAAGTAGCCACCCTTTGCCTTGATGACAGCTATGCACACTCTTGGAATTCTCTCAACCAGCTTCTTGAGGAATGCTTTTCCAACAGTCTTGAAGGAGTTCTCACATATGATGAACACTTGTTGGCTGCTTTTCCTTCACTCTGCTGTCCAACATATCCCAAACCATCTCAATTGGGTTGAGGTCAGGTGATTGTAGAGACCAGGTCATCTGATGCAGCACTCTGTCACTCTCCTTCTTGGACAAATAGCCCTTGCACAGCCTGGAGGTGTGTTTTGGGTCATTGTCCTGTTGAAAAACAAATGAAAGTCCCACTAAGCACAAACCGGATGGGATGGCATATTGCTGCAGAATGCTGTGGTAGCCATGCTGGTTAAGTGTGCCTTGAATTCTAAATAAATCACTGACAGTGTCACCAGCAAAGCACCCCCACACCATCACTCCTCCTCCTCCATGCTTCATGGTGGGAACATGCAGAGTTCATCCATTTATCTAATCTGCATCTCACAAAGACAAGGTAGTTGTAACCAACAATCTCAAATTTGGACTCATCTGACCAAAGGAAAGATTTCCACCGGTCTAATGTACTTTGCTCCTGTTTCTTGGCCCAAGCAAGTCTCTTCTTATTGGTGTCCTTTAGTAGTGGTTTCTTTGCAGCAATTCGACCATGAAGGCCTGAAAACTCCCTGGAAAGGTAGGAACCTAGGAAGAAACCTAGAGAGAAACAAGGCTCTGAGGAGTGCCCAGTCCTCTTCTGGCTGTGCCGGGTGGACATTCTAAGAGTACATGGCCATTTAAGGCCATATTGTTCTTCAAGATGTTCAAACGTTCATAGATGACTGCAGGGTCAAATAATAATCATATTGGTTGTAGAGGGTGCAACAGGTCAGTACCTCAGAAGTAAATGTCAGTTGCCTTTTCATAGCTGAGCATTCAGAGGTTGAGACAGCAGGTGTGTGTGTGTGTGAGAGAGAGAGAGAGAGAGAGAGAGAGAGAGAGAGAGAGAGAGAGAGAGAGAGAGAGAGAGAGAGAGAGAGAGAGAGAGAGAGAGAGAGAGAGAGAGAGAGAGAGAGAGAGAGAGAGAGAGAGAGAGAGAGAGAGAGAGAGAGAGAGAGAGAGAGAGAGAGAGAGAGAGAGAGAGAGAGAGGAGACGAAAACAGCAGGTCCTGGACAAGGTAGCACATCTGGTGAACAGGTCAGGGTGCCCTAGCCGCAGGCAGAACAGCTGAAACTGGAGAAGCAGCACGACCAGGTGGACTTGGGACAGCCAGGAGTCATCAGGCCAGGTAGTCCTGAGGCATGATCCTAGGGCTCAGGTCCTCCGGGAGGGAGAGAATTTGAGGGAGAATACTTAAATTCACACGGGACACCAGATATAACAGACTGACCCTAGCCCCCCGGCATGTAGACTATTGTAACATAGATACTGGAGACTGAGACAGTTAATGGTGGGAGGCTTCGGCGGCTCAGACCCCTTAACGGGTGGAGGAGAGAACTGAGAAAGCACGGCCTCTGGCCCCAACTAGTTGCTTAATGGGGAGATCCAGTTGAAAGTTTCTGGCTGAATGAGTGACACCTGTTGAGTATGCCGACAGCATTACTTTCCAGAAACCTTTAGACTGTGCAGGGGGATTTATAATACTATCTGTGCTGGTGGCACAGCCACTGTTTCATCCTTTCCTACACTTAAATTGCCCTTGCCTAACGATTGCATCTGAAGCTGTGCTTGCAACACTGCTATCCTCACCATAAGGTGATAGTTCTCCTGTATATTATGAGTACTGCAATTAGATGACAGTGTTTAAAATGTTACTACTTAGCTTCGGCTGGTGGAGATCTTGTAGAACCATGTCCAAATAAAGCGTCCTGGGTGAAAAAGTTGAATGAAAAAAGTAAAGCAAGGAAAAAACGAAGACGTTGGGTAAATGTATTAAAAATGAAAAACAAAGGGCCTCCTGAGTGGAGCAGTGGTCTAAGGCACTGCATCACAGTGTTAGCTGTGCCACTAGAGATCCTGGTACGAGTCCAGGCTCTGTCGCAGCCAGCTATGACTGGGAGACCCATGGGGTGGCACACAATTAGCACAGCATCGTCTGGGTTAGGGGAGGGTTTGGCCGGCAGGGATGTTCTCGTGCAGTAGCGACTCCTGTGGCGGGCCTGGGCACAATGCATGCTGACAATGTCGCCAGGTGTACGTTGTTTCCTCCGACAGATTGGTGCGGCTGGCTTTCGGTTTAAGCAGGCATTGTGTCAAGAAGCTGTGCTGCTTGACTGGGTTGACCTTCGCCTCTCCCGAGTCCGTACGGGAATTTCAGCGATGGAACTACCAATTGGATACTATGGAATTGGGGGGAAAAATGAAAAGTTTGGCAGATAGCCAAGTAGCAACAAACAGCACTGAGACAAGTTAACTAATGAACTTATCTTCTGCAGCAGAGGTAACTCTGGGTCTTCCTTTCCTGTTCCGGTCCTCATGAGAGCAAGTTTCATCATAGTTTTTGGTTTTTGTGACTGCACTTGAAGAAACTTTCAAAGTTCTTGAAATTTTCCCTATTGACTTACTTCCACATCTTAAATTAATTATGGACTGTTGTTTCTCCTCGCTTATTTGAGCTGTTCTACCATAATATGGACTTGGTCTTTTACCAAATAGGGCTTCTGTATACCACCCCTACCTTGTCACAACACATCTGATTGGCTTAAACACATTAAGAAGGACGGAAAATCCACAAATGAACTTTTAAGAAGGCACACCTGTCAATTGAAATGCATTCCAGGTGACTACCTCATGAAGCTGGTTGAGGGAATGCAAAGCTGTCAAGGCAAAGGGTGGCTACTTTGAAGAATCTCAAATATATTTGGATTTGTTTAACAATTTATATTTTAATTTTTTATTTCAAATGTCTTATTTCATAGTTTTGATGCCTTCATTATTATTCTACAATGTAGAATATAGTAAAAATAAAGAAAAAACTTTGAATGAGTAGGTGTGTCCAAACTTTTGACTGGTACTGTACTTTTATTAATGAATTAACATCACGTTACTCAAATATAAATAACATACATTTTTCTAAACTTATCCAATCTGTTACTTGGACTTATTGCACCCGTTACTGAAACGGTTGTTCCAGTCGAGGCGGTTCAGGTAGTGTCAGAGCTTAGCCTTCCCAACCCGGTGGTCATTCTTAATGCAGGTTTCTGGTGAATCTAAATTCTAAATGTTTGATACCCCCTCTCTGGCTGGATTGCAATAGGAATTGCAGATCACTTTGTAAACCAGCATAATGTGACTTTCAGGCCTGATGTGTCCTGTAAACCATGCATTTCAGGCCACTGTATTAGGGTAAATGGAATATGTGTTTTTATTGTCTTATAAAACTGAAAATGGTTGAAGGAAACAACCATGCCTCTGTCACTAACAAATGAAGTAATGGGTACACAATTCACTCGAAAGGCAAGGCACTCTGGGAAATAAGCAAATAAGGCTTTACACTAAGCAGTGTGTTTATTGAACTCTGAAAAGTGTGGCATGGTATAGACAACTTGACAGTGTTAAGTAAACACTCTCTGTGTTGAATTAACACTGGAGAAGTTGCTCAGTGTGTCCGTGTCTGTGTGTGTGAGAGAGATTGGCAGTATCCTGGGATTACCCCAGTCAGTCCCAGCAGCAGAGTGATATCCAGAGTTGGGGAGGTTACTTTCTAAATGTAATCGATTACACCTGTCCAAAATTGTAATCAGTAATGTAACTTTTGGATTACCCAAACTCAGTAACGTAATCTGATTACATTCACTTTTAGATTACTTTCCCATTGAGAGTCAATAGAAGAAGACAAAAATGTATGTTACTAATTGAACAAAATCTATTGCAGGATAAATCAATGTTCAAGTTTACATAGCTGGCCATATATGGATGTTCATTTTTACTTTATAGTTTGGTTATGTAAGCTTATTCTAACCCATCGCTTTCTACGACATATAATAACGCGATTAAATGATATGTTTACATTAAAAACCAAAGTCTATCAGAATTCCAGGCATTACAATAAATGATACACCCCTTGATGTTCAAGAATAGGACTTGGAAATATGGAAGTATGGATTAGCCAAAATGTTTTACCTGAGAGCATAACCCCAAAAATAAGGACTTATTAGCCAGCCCTACTCTGTTGATTGATGATTTTGTTGTCATGGAGGACTGATTGGGCTCATTGTTTGGAGTTGAAAAATAAATGCTGCGCTCATGGAATGGCATGCTTTCAGCACTATTGACAAGTGCTATTTACATGTTGAAAAATGAATGCCTTATGCTGCAGTTACCATAGGCCTATTGTTTTACCTCTTTGTTGGTGACACTTCGATGTCTTGATAACATGCATCTGTTTAAAGGAAAATCCACAAACGGTTGCCCCGCCTCTGTTTTGGTAAAAAGCTTAGGGATGGGCCTGGAGAAATGTAACCACACACAGATTAATAGACAGAGCTATGGATGCAAGAACTGACCATCCATCAAAATTATCGTTTTAACCATGTTATGAGGTTATACAGTGTTTGTTTACATTTACAATGTTTACAAACATAGGAGATAAACAAGCTTATATTTTGGGTTCTCATGGAGTGTGACAGTTGAACTAAGCTCATGAGGCATTTCTAAGTTATATTCTTCAAGAATCAATGGATATATATGAGAGCAGCAGTGTGATTCACATCAATGAGCTATGTAGATTAGAGGTCGACCGATTAATCGGAATGGCCGATTAATTAGGGCCGATTTCAAGTTTTCATAACCTTTATTTAACCTTGCTTTAACTAGGAAAGTCAGTTAAGAACACATTCTTATTTTCAATGACAGCCTAGGAACGATGGGTTAACTGCCTTATTCAGGGGCAGAACGACAGATTTTTAACCTGTCAGCTCGGGGATTCAATCTTGCAACCTTAGTTAACTAGTCCAATGCTCTAACCACCTGCTTTACATTGTACTCCATGAGGAGCCTGCCTGTTACGCGAATGCAGTAAGAAGCCAAGGTAAGTTGCTAGCTATTATTAAACTTATCTTATAAAAAACAATCAATCAATCAATCAATCATAATCACTAGTTAACTACACATAGTTGATGATATTACTAGTTTATCTAGTGTGTCCATATAATCGATGTGGTGCGTATTCGTGAAAAAGGACTGTCGTTGCTCCAATGTGTAACTAACCATAAACATAAATGCCTTTCTTAAAATCAATACACAGAAGTATATATTTTTAAACCTGCATATTTAGCTAAAAGAAATCCAGGTTAGCAGGCAATATTAACCAGGTGAAATTGTGTCACTTCTCATTGAACGCAGAGTCAGTGTATATGCAACAGTTTGGGCCGCCTAATTTGCCAGAATTTTACATAAATTATGACATAACATTGAAGGTTGTGCAATGTAACAGGAATATTTAGACTTATGGATGCCACCCGTTAGATGAAATACGGAACGGTTCCGTATTTCACTGAAAGAATAAACGTCTTGTTTTCGAGATGATAGTTTCCAGATTCAACAATATTAATGACTTAGGCTCGTATTTCTGTGTGTTATGTCATAATTAAGTCTATGATTTGATAGAGCAGTGTGACTGAGCGATGGTAGGCACCAGCAGGCTTGTAAGCATTCATTCAAACAGCACTTTCGTGCATTTTGCCAGCAGCTCTTCGTAACGTTTCAAGCATTGAGCAGTTTATGACTTCGAGCCTATCAACTCCCGAGATTAGGCTGGTGTAACCGATGTGAAATGGCTAGCTAGTTAGCGGGGTGCGCGCTAATAGCGTTTCAAACGTCACTCGCAATGAGACTTGGAGTAGTTGTTTCCCTTGCTCTGCATGGGTAACGCTGCTTCGAGGGTGGCTGTTGTCGATGTGTTCCTGGTTCGAGCCCAGGTAGGAGCAAGGAGAGGGACGGAAGCTATACTGTTACACTGGCAATACTAAAGTGCCTATAAGAACATCCAATAGTCAAAGGTATATGAAATACAAATCGTATAGAGAGAAATTATCCTATAATTCCTATAATAACTATAACCTAAAACTTCTTAACTGGGAATATTGAAGACTCAGGTTAAAAGGAACCACCAGCTTTCATATGTTCTCATGTTCTGAGCAAGGAACGTAAACGTTAGCTTTCTTACATGGCACATATTGCACTTTTACTTTCTTCTCCAACACTTTTGTTTTTGCATTATTTAAACCAAATTGAGCATGTTTCATTTTATTTGAGGCTAAATGTATTTTATTGATGTATTATATCAAGTTAAAATAAGTGTTCATTCAGTATTGTTGTAATTGTCATTATTACAAATAAATGTAAAAAAGAATTGGCAGATTAATCGGTATCGACTTTTTTTGGGTCCTCCAATAATCGGTATCGGCGTTGAAAAATCAAAATCGGTCGACCTCTAATGTAGATATCAAATAATAAGCGATATCCGTATTGCCGTAGACTACACCACTGCTGTCATCCTTACCTGCAAGCGTTTTTCAAGTTGGATAATCCTGGATGCCAACCATTGGTTGCACCATTGGAAGACATAGGTTGGACTGTAGCCTACAAAAAGCCTATTCCTGCTCTTTTCCCACGATCCATCAAACCCATTTAGTGTGTCATCATAGTGGTCTCTGACTTGTGGTCAGACTCGTTCAGGTGGAACAAACAAACTTTTTTCAATGCTGATTTGAATGTCATTGAGACAAACAGAGAAGTGTCAAAGATTTTTTTCCCCCACAAACATCCTTTCTGAATTTAAAAGTAATCATCTAGTTTTTCAAGTGTCTGTAATCTGATTACAATATTTTTGCTCATAATGTAATGGATTACAGTTACCTTTTTATTTTTTTTACATCTCTCACATGTAACAGATTACATGTAATCCGTTACTCCCCAACCCTGTGGTTTAAGTGAAGGTTATGGATGGAGATAATGACATAAAGCCTAGAGTATTGACTTCTCTAAAGACAGCTTTATTCCATAGGAAGGAGAGCAGTGGTGGCTAGCAGAGTGGAGCTAATTGCCCTATTTTCTGTGACTTTGGTAGAGGCCGCAAATATACACACAGATCACAGCGGCTCAGCCCCACTAAAGCACATATTTACCATTTCCTCCTATAATACCTGCACAGCGAGGTAGAGATCGAGGGATGGAGAAGATATAGAGAGAAGAGAATGAGAGGGAGGGAGGGAATAAAAGAGACAGAAAAAGATAGGGAGAGTGTGTGTGTGTGTGTGTGTGTGTGTGTGTGTGTGTGTGTGTGTGTCTGTGCGCGTGCGTGTGTGGCTGTACAGCTAACATCTGCTGGGTGGATCCCCATGCTCTCAGCAGAGTGTAATGGAGACTGCTATCTCCAGACGTGCTTCTTTTATAATGAAGGGCTTAGTGCTCTGAGGACTGCCTCTCTCTCTCTTGCTGCTCTTTATCCTTTCTCACTCTGTTTTTTCTCTCTTTCTCCCCGTATTTCTACCTCTGTCTGTTTCATTCTCCCCATCCCCCCCCCCCCCCCCATTTCCTGTCTCTCTTTCTCTCTCGTTCCAACCCCTTTCTATCCTCCCCTCCCTTTCCCTTCTCTCTTTCTGTGACAAAAACCCTCACCGGAGGAGATCTCTCTCTGTATGTGCACACCGTCCTGTCAGTGCTCTGCTCTCCCTGCCCACGTTCACCCAGGGCTCCTTCTGCTGTAATCTACAACTTGAGCTTCTCTGTATCCTATTAAAGTAGATAACACAGACCGTTGTGAAGATTACTCAGATCAAATATTAGGAGTTGAGTGTCCATGTCGTTGGATGAGCATTTGATGAGTCACTGAAGAGGGAAATGGGGCAAATCGCGTATGGCACCCTATTCTCCACATATAGTGCACCAAAAGTATTGCTCTAAGAAGGAGTGAATCCGAACGTGCAATTAAATCAAAATTCCCCTTAGTTATACGTCAATGTCAGTGGGACACAGTGACATTTTGAATTAAATGGTAATTTTTTGGTAGGATTCTTCCCTACCTTAGTCTGACTGTATGAGTAGCACCTACTGCATACATGTGTCTTCTAGCCCTATTCTTCCTCTAGGCAGCTGTTGTTGTGTTGGTACGATATGTACTTTCCAGAGCTGATGTGAGAGGAGAGTGATGTCACAGGGACAGAGAGCTTAGCTAACAGGGTGAGCTGCTATTTGAGTCACACCTAGCTGGCATTGAGAAACTGCTCACACATGGATTCTACATTCATACCATTCTTCCACAGGCGCCGCTCCAGGTTTCCCATAAATGTTCAACTGGGTTGAGATTTGGTGACTGCAATGGCCATGGGGTATGGTTTACGTTGTTTTCATGCTCATCAAATTGTCATCCTATGGCGGCATAGCCATGGTAGCCAAAATAATGGCCTGCCAAGCATTTTTATACATGACCCTAAGCATGATGGGACGTTAATTGCTAAATTAACTCAGGAACCACACCTGTGTGGAAGAATCTGCTTTCACTATACTTTGTATCCCTCAATTACTCAAGTGATTCCATTATTTTGGCAGTTACCTGTAGCTAGCAGATCGTAACTGGCTAATGTGATGCTCCATTAAGCGTTATAGGATAGGTACTGTTTGACGTAGCATAGAGCATTTTTGACCAGCCTTAACTTGGTGATACTATTTTCGTTCTCGATTCGGCCAAACATGTATCTTGGAGGTGGTTTGTTTGAATTTTGAAAATGCTTCGTTATTAAAATGTTTTGCTTCAAAAACAATGTGTATGCTGCCATCTTGTCTATTTCAATTGTTCCCTCATTGAGGCAGATGGGTCCACCCTAAAGTGCAGCATGTCATGATGACACACACCTGTCTTGATCAATTGGCCGAACGAAGATAGTATCGCCAAGTTAAGTTTGTTTTGAAAATTCTCTGTGCTACGCCAAACAGTACCTATCCTGTAACGGCTAATGGAGCATCACATTAGCCCTCTAGCTAACTCACACCTATAACGCTAACTGACACACACTGACACGGAGTTCATACTGTTTCCATGCCAAAGTCGTGACATGCAGGCCTCAAGGCCTGCCTAGAAATGTGTACCAGTCTACACCGTTAGTACATTGTCAGAGCACACTGTACACACACATGCATTATACACACACACACACACACACACACACACACACACACACACACACACACACACCTACCTACCTACCTACCTACCTACCTACCTACCTAGTGGAAAATAGAGAGCGTGAACACGTGAACAATGTTGAAGGCCAGTGATGAATATGCCTCTAGCGACTTGATGGCCCAGCGTGATGACTCAGTCACGATTTATGGCATTGTTTGAATGACTGACCATCTGTGGGCTAAAAACACACCTTTATCTGTGGCAATCTCGATGAAGAGACATTCCCACATATAACGAAGTGCGCTGAGAGTCAGGAAGCAAGTTCAAGGAGTGAGTGTTTTAATAAATAAACGCAACATAATACGAAGCATGAAACAGAACCAATAACGACTGGGGAAGGAAGCAAAAGGAGAGACATATATAAAGGTAATCAGGGCAGTGATGGAGTCCAGGGGAGCCTGATGACGCGCAGGTGAGCGAAACGATGGTAACAGGTGTGAGCCATAATGAGCAGCCGGAGAGGGAGCACACGTGACACCCCATAAGTCCTAAGGTCACTGAAGCCAGGAGAGGTGAAGACTTGATGAAACTCGAATCGACTAAATGAACGTTACTTTGTGAAATAAATGGTCATGTTTAAAGAGTTCCTAAAGAGCTATGCATTTTGATGTTTCATGCTAAGTGCTATGGATTTATTGTTACAGGGAGTCTGTGTTTGCTTGACAGCGGATAGTTCAGAGAGGAGCGACACAGGAGTGACGGTGTGGTTATTACATTAGAGAAGGAGTGTGAAGTTCTATGCCTTTTGTTTGAATGCAAACTGATGCAAACTGATGTTAATTAGACGATAGGAGATACTGGGAGTTGGCATTCTTGGAAGAATAAAACATGGATTTGAACGTAGATCATGTTGTCATTGGTTAATTCTCCTGGTGTACGTTTTGTGTGTCGTACTGGTGAATTCTCTATGCTATTAAGACTCAAGATATTTTGTATAATTTCGAATGTGAAGATTTCTGGTGTCTACCATTTGTTAATTGTATTCATATTGGGTAACTGTCATAATTATGGATACTTTAAAATGGATACGAACTGTAGTACTCACATTTCTGAGTAATATTCTTTGAGTTATTATTTGGTGAAATGTCTAATGGTAAACGCTATTAATAATAGACAAAGCATCAATGCTTGGTCTCTAACGCTGCGTCTCTGAGTCAAGGTTAACTCAATCATGAAATGCTAGGACATTGATTGCAAGACATTAGCTCCTTGTCCCTCGGCCTCTTAATAATCGCATGAAGGTAAACCTAGACTTGTGCATCTTATAGTATTCCGAGTGATGATTGCAAGGTTTGCAAACCTTGGCTATGCCCATTGGATACGATTATGGACCAATAGCATTCATGTGATAATGGAGTCAGATTGATGAATGTAGTTTGTTGTTATACTCAACATAATGTTTGGGTAATTTCCACCACCCTACACACACACACACACACACGCACACACATTTCAACGTCTAAGCCTTCTCTCATCTTCTTTCCGGATGCTCTCATTAGAGAGGATATACTGTAAATTGGTATTACTGTCGACATGTGTAATCTTGTTCACGCCTGTTCTCTCTTGGCGAGGGAGGGGGCGGTGGAGCACTGGTTTGTTTTCCTCCTCAGCGGAACGCTATGCTGGCTAGCCGGGGCTGTGTTGTGCTGTTGTGACTGAAGAAGCGTGACTGGCCATCTGCTCGCTGTGATTCCTGCGCCATGCTATAGTCAGGGATGGACACAGATGAGTGGTTGCGCTTTGAGAGAAATCAATGCGATGGTGGAGGGGTCTGTGTGTATGTGTTTGTGTGTGTGTGTGCGTACCACTTGGTGATATGATACCAAAGGGGTTTTGTCAAGTATAATTTCTGACAAAGTATAGTAGACAGTGTAGGGTTATCAGTGTATCGTTTATATCAGCGTATGGTTTGTATCAGCGTATGGTTAATATCAGCTTATGGTTTATATCAGCTTATGTTTTATATCAACGTATGGTTTATATCAGCTTATGTTTTATATCAGCTTATGGTTTATATCAGTGTATGGTTTATATCAGTGTATGGTTTATATCAGTGTATGGTTTATATCAGTGTATGGTTTATATCAGCTTATGTTTTATATCAGTGTATGGTTTATATCAGTGTATGGCTTATATCAGTGTATGGTTTGTATCAGCGTATGGTTTGTATCAGCGTATGGTTTATATCAGCTTATGTTTTATATCAGCGTATGGTTTATATCAGCGTATGGTTTATATCAGCGTATGGTTTGTATCAGTGCATGGTTTATATCAGCATATGGTTTATATCAGCTTATGTTTTATATCAGCGTATGGTTTATATCAGCTTATGGTTTATATCAGTGTATGGTTTATATCAGTGTATGGTTTATATCAGCTTATGATTTATATCAGCATATGGCTTATATCAGCTTATGGTTTGTATTAGCATATGGTTTGTATTAGCAAATGGCTTATATCAGCTTATGGTTTATATCAGCGTATGTGTAACGGTTTTCTTCTATCTCCTCCTCTGATGAAGAGGTAGAACAAGGATCGGACCAAAATGCAGCGTGTCGATTGCGATTCATGTTTAATGAAAAAACACACTAAACACAAACACTACAAAATAAAGAACGTGATGAACGTAACGAAAACCTAAACAGCCCTATCTGGTGAAAACACATAGACAGGAACAATCACCCACCAACACACAGTGAAACCCAGGCTACCTAAATATGGTTCCCAATCAGAGACAATGACGAACACCTGCCTCTGATTGAGAACCATATCAGGCCGAACATAGAACTGGACAAACTAGACATGTAACATAGAATGCCCACTCAGATCACACCCTGACCAACCACAACATAGAAATATACAAAGTAAACTATGGTCAGGGTGTGACAGTATGGCTTATATCAGTGCAGATTGGTCGATGTACAGTTGTTAGTGTTTAGTTTCTACCAGTGTGTAGTTTTTGAAAAAGTGCAAAACTAGCAGAATGGCTATTTCACTTGTAGAATGGTTACAGTATATTGATGCCCTCCCTCCCTCCCTCCCTCCCTCCCTCCCTCCCTCCCTCCCTCCCTCCCTCCCTCCTCTCCAGATGTACATCCAGACCACCACCCTGACTATCTCGCTCAGCCTCAGCGCATCTGTCTCTCTGGGGATGCTGTACATGCCCAAGGTCTACGTCATCATCTTCCACCCTGAGCAGAACATCCCCAAGCGTAAACGCAGCTTCAAGGCCATCGTCACCGCCGCCGCCATGTCAGGCAAGCTGCAGAAGGGGGGCGACAGACCCAACGGCGAGGTCAAGACGGAGCTGTGTGAGAGCATGGAGACCAACAGTGAGTAAGAACACACCTTTACTAACCTATACATAATACACTTATATATCTAATGATATATTGTATACACTTATACTAACAGTATGCATATATACATCTACACCAGGGTACCCCAACTACCGGCCCGTGGGCTGAATGGTTTTATTTGGCTCCCCAAGTTGAAAAAATAAATAAAATAAAGTGTTTGTTGAAATTTCATTGTTGGACATAAAAGACTGTCAAAACACCAGGAAATCAGCTCCAATGAATGAAACATTTTGGAAATCAAGTATTCCCACGCATAGTAGAGAGACACGTGATCGTACACAAATGTTAGTAAGGTCTGAAATGATTATGTTTTAGTCAAACAAATCTTTTTGGGCTTCTTGCGGTCAATTTGCTGTCTCCAAGTTATTTGTAATTATATTCCGGCCCCCGACCATCCACTCAAAAAACAATCAGCCCGTGGCTGAATCTAGTTGATGATCCCTGGCCTACACTAATATACAGTGCCTTGCGAAAGTATTCGGCCCCCTTGAACTTTGCGACCTTTTGCCACATTTCAGGCTTCAAACATAAAGATATAAAACTGTATTTTTTTGTGAAGAATCAACAACAAGTGGGACACAATCATGAAGTGGAACGACATTTATTGGATATTTCAAACTTTTTTAACAAATCAAAAACTGAAAAATTGGACGTGCAAAATTATTCAGCCCCTTTACTTTCAGTGCAGCAAACGCTCTCCAGAAGTTCAGTGAGGATCTCTGAATGATCCAATGTTGACCTAAATGACTAATGATGATAAATACAATCCACCTGTGTGTAATCAAGTCTCCGTATAAATGCACCTGCACTGTGATAGTCTCAGAGGTCCGTTAAAAGCGCAGAAAGCATCATGAAGAACAAGGAACACACCAGGCAGGTCCGAGATACTGTTGTGAAGAAGTTTAAAGCCGGATTTGGATACAAAAAGATTTCCCAAGCTTTAAACATCCCAAGGAGCACTGTGCAAGCGATAATATTGAAATGGAAGGAGTATCAGACCACTGCAAATCTACCAAGACCTGGCCGTCCCTCTAAACTTTCAGCTCATACAAGGAGAAGACTGATCAGAGATGCAGCCAAGAGGCCCATGATCACTCTGGATGAACTGCAGAGATCTACAGCTGAGGTGGGAGACTCTGTCCATAGGACAACAATCAGTCGTATATTGCACAAATCTGGCCTTTATGGAAGAGTGGCAAGAAGAAAGCCATTTCTTAAAGATATCCATAAAATGTGTTGTTTAATGTTTGCCACAAGCCACCTGGGAGACACACCAAACGTGGAAGAAGGTGCTCTGGTCAGATGAAACCAAAATTGAACTTTTTGGCAACAATGCAAAACGTTATGTTTGGCGTAAAAGCAACACAGCTGAACACACCATCCCCACTGTCAAACATGGTGGTGGCAGCATCATGGTTTGGGCCTGCTTTTCTTCAGCAGGGACAGGGAAGATGGTTAAAATTGATGGGAAGATGGATGGAGCCAAATACAGGACCATTCTGGAAGAAAACCTGATGGAGTCTGCAAAAGACCTGAGACTGGGACGGAGATTTGTCTTCCAACAAGACAATGATCCAAAACATAAAGCAAAATCTACAATGGAATGGTTCAAAAATAAACATATCCAGGTGTTAGAATGGCCAAGTCAAAGTCCAGACCTGAATCCAATCGAGAATCTGTGGAAAGAACTGAAAACTGCTGTTCACAAATGCTCTCCATCCAACCTCACTGAGCTCGAGCTGTTTTGCAAGGAGGAATGGGAAAAATTTTCAGTCTCTCGATGTGCAAAACTGATAGAGACATACCCCAAGCGACTTACAGCTGTAATCGCAGCAAAAGGTGGCGCTACAAAGTATTAACTTAAGGGGGCTGAATAATTTTGCACGTCCAATTTTTCAGTTTTTGATTTGTTAAAAAAGTTTGAAATATCCAATAAATGTCGTTCCATTTCATGATTGTGTCCCACTTGTTGTTGATTCTTCACAAAAAAATACAGTTTTATATCTTTATGTTTGAAGCCTGAAATGTGGCAAAACGTCGCAAAGTTCAAGGGGGCCGAATACTTTCGCAAGGCACTGTAACTAACAAACTATATACCTAAACTCATTAAAAAATATATATCTATAGATCTACACTAACACACAACAGAAATAATCTATACAACTACACTGATATAACCAACCGTTTGATAATCTCGACAACGACAGTGTAACAGTAGTTACATGTAAATTGGGCCTTTTTCATATCTCTCTTTCAAATATCAGTACTTTTACTATATAAAAACGTAATCTGAATTGTAAACAATGTTCTTGATGGAGCAGCTTGAGTGCTGCAACCTGTTTTTTTTTTAAGCACGGTTGTTTACAGCACATACAGAGTGTTCAAATGAGCTTCCCATTCAGCTTAACTATGTGCAACAGCTTACGTAAACTTCAAAGCTTTGTTGTGTGCGGAGCTAGTCGGGCCTCTTCAACACTACGACCTGGAAATGTTAGTCTTTCTCCCGTGGAGACTCAGAGTGGGTGTTTAGAGCATTTATTTTAGCACAGAGTTGATCTGGGTGTTCTGAGAGGTTTAGAAGGTTCTGGAATGTTTGGAGTAATTAGGGTTCATTTTCTGTGTTCTGAACTGCAGCAGATTGAACGATTTCTTCATTACAGACCTGAACGCGAAGAAGTCTCGCAGTCCGCAGTTTGGTTGGCTCGAATAACACACAATAACACACATGTATGCACACACACGTTTGCACGGACACACACACGAACAACAACACACGGACAACAACACAACAAACAGCACAGGTCACTCACACATCTATTCCCTCATTGGCACAACTGACTGGACTCATACAGAGTTCAGTTTCACAAACCCCAGCCTGAGACATTATTTTCAAATGCTATCTGCCTAGGGTTTGTGTTGTGTGAAGAAGAAACTGTTGGAACTGTTTTGACTCCTACAGTTTGACACATTCTCTCTTACAATCCACACATAAACAAGGCGGGTACAGGGCACCGTCTTGACGATAGCTCAGTGCCAGCGGTCCGTGGTCGCTTAAAAACCACTGACATTTACAACCAACAGCTACAGGGGACGTATAATGGACTTGATAAACACAGCCTCAGACCCCAGACGCAGGTGTGCACTAATATTACGGTCAATAGGAAATATATATCCCTTGATATATTTCCTCTCCTCTCTTCCCCCCTTTTCCCACCCTGGCAGCTTCATCAACTAAGACAACATATGTCAGCTACAGTAATCATGCCATCTGAACATCTGAACAGCACCAAAGTGGAGGGAGGGCTGAGAAAAGGAGCTGCCACAGACAGATGACGGACTGACGGACGAAAAGACGGACAGACCGATGGAGCTCCCACCGCCACCGGTAACCAAGCATGAGACATTTTATATTGTTCCGACAGCATCAAACCTACTACCACCAGAGAGGCGGGACCACAAAGACCAACCACCAATCAGTGGGCCCCGTTCGCTCTCTTCCTGCAAAATCACAGCACAACGGTCCTGCCATAAACTTTGAACTAACCGTGAAGACAATGGTTTAAAAAAGAATCCACTGCAGGCTATATGGTCCAGAGAAAAAAAGGAAGAAAAAAGAAAAAAAACAAAACAAAACAAAACTGTGTAAAAGTTATACATAAGGGTACATGGGAAATTAAAAGACATTAAAAGAGTTTAAAATTTAAAAATATTTAAAAGAGAAAATAGAAGAAACTATGAGAATTGACCATGATGTTTATTGTTATTCTACTTGTAAGTATTTTTGTGGTTGTGAAGATTTTTTCATTCTTGTCCCAGCTGTCGTGCGACCTTGCATATTCAGAAAGTTTGTTTCTTGTATCGAATGGCTAACTGAATGGGTAGCCCTGGGTTGTGAATCTGTAAATCCCCTGGTTGAAGCATGCCAGTTTTTATACAAATGATTTATTTATAATAAAGGAATGTTTTGCAAATGTATAGATTTGTGCTTATGCTTTTAAGATACAATGCAGACACCAATTGTATATGTTTTTGTTTATTACTATATTAGTGACTGACTTGCTAGATTCGGTTTTCTGTAGCAAGATTTGAAATTGAGTTGAGGAACAATGGGAAAGTAAGTAACACACTGGACACACTGGCCAAGGAGTAGTGTTGATCCGAGCATTCTGTCCTAACAACAGCAGCCAAGCACCCAAGCTAACTGGCTAATGTTGGCTAGCTTGCTAGCTACTTCCAGACACAAATGAGCTCACTCTGACCATTTTACTCGTCCTATCAGAGCTGGTTAGGCTGTTTTTATGTTATCCAAAGCCTTGTTGACTGCAACTGTGCTGCTGGCAACAATTTAATTATGCTTTTTTTGGCAGTTTTTACTGACACCGGTCCTATTCAACAGGTGTTGAACGTTCATAAGTTCGTCAGTTATTCAGCGCTGGCACACTCACATGAGAGTGCTCTGAAATCAGAGTAGATAGCCAGAGGGAATTTACCAGCTAGCTAGCTAGCTAAACAATGAACCATAATCCCGACTCGTGACGTTACTACCCTGCATGAATTTGCAAGTAGCTAACCAACCAGGTTCAATGTTGGCTTGCTAACATTAGGCTATAACTAGCAAAGCTTCATTAAATAGTACCCGCAAACACCAGTCTCAACGTCAACAGTGAAGAGGCGACTCCGGGATGCTGGCCTTCTAGGCAGAGTTCCTCTGTCCAGTGTATGTTTTCTTTTGCCCATCTTAATCTTTTATTTGTATTGGGCAGTCTGAGTATTGGCTTTTTATTTGCAACTCTGCCTAGAAGGCCAGCATCCCTGAGTCGCCTCTTCCCTGTTGATGTTGAGACTGGTGTTTTGCAGGTAGTATTTAATGAAGCTGCCAGTTGAGGACTTGTGAGACGTCTGTTTCTCAAACTAGACACTCTAATGTACTTGTCCTCTTGCCCTGGGGCCTCTCACTCCTCTTCCTATTCTGGTCAGGGCCAGTTTGCATTGTTCTCTGAAGGGAGTAGTACACAGCGTTGTACGAGATCTTCAGTTTCTTGGCAATTTCTCGCATAGAATAGCCTTCATTTCTCAGAACAAGAATAGACTGACGAGTTTCAGAAGAAAGATCTTTGTTTCTGGACATTTTGAGCCTGTAATCGAACCCACAAATGCTGATGCTCCAGATGCTCAACTAGTGTAAAGAAGGCTTATGTAGATATTCCATTAAATATCAGTTAAACACTGTACAGCCTCATAACATGATTAAAACATTAATTTTGATATTATAGATGGTCAGTCATTGTATCCACATCTGTCTGGGGTGGCAGGGTAGCCTAGTGGTTAGAGCATTGGCCAAGTAACTGAAAGGTTGCAAGTTCAAATCCCTCAGGTGTCAAGGTACAAATCTGTTGTTCTGCCCCTGAACAGGCTGTTCCTAGGCTGTCATTTAAAATAGGAATTTGTTCTTAACTGACTTGCCTAGTTAAATAAAGGTAAAAAAAAAAGTTTAATCTGAGAGTGGTTAAATTTCTCCAGGCACATCCCTCAGCTTTTTACCAAAACAGAGGCGGGGCAACCATTTTGTTATTGTTTAATCTGTGGATTTGCCCTTTAAACAGCTGCATATTATCACAATATCAAAGTGTCATCAACAAAAAGGTAAACAAATAGCCCTTACACAGCCTGGAGGTGTGTTGGGTCATTGTCCTGTTAAAAAATAAATGGTTGTCCCACGAAACGCAAACCAGATGGTGATGGTGTATCGCTGCAGAAGGCTGTTCTAATTAAATCTAATGAATTAATTCTAATTAAATCACTGACAGTGTCACCAGCAAAGCACCCCCACACCATCACACCTCCTCCTCCATGCTTCACGGTGGGAACCACACATGCAAAGATAATTCGTTCACCAACTCTGCGTCTCACAACGACACGAGTTGAAACCAAAAATCTCCAATTTGGACTCCACCAGTCTAATGTCCATTGCTCGTGTTTCTTCTCTGCAGCAGAAGTAACTCTGGGTCTTTCTTTCCTGTGGCGGTCCTCTTGAGAGCCAGTTTCATCATAGCGCTTGATGGTTTTTGCAACTTCACTTGAAGAAACTTTAAACGTTTTTGACATTTTCCTGATTGACTGACCTTCATGTCTTAAAGTAATGATGGAGTGTCGTTTCTCTTCATTTATTTGAACTGTTCTTGACATAATATGGACTTGGTCTTTTACCAAATAGGGCTATTTTCTGTATACCACCCCTACCTTGTCACAAAACAACTGATTGGCTCAAACTCAATAAGAGGGAAAGGAATTCCACAAATTGTCTTTTAACAAGGCTCACCTGTTAATTGAAATGCATTCCAGGTGACTACCTCATGTAGCTGGTTGAGAGAATGCCAAGAGTGTGCAAAGCTGTCATCAAGGCAAAGGTTTGTTACTTTTAAGAATCTCAAATCTAAAATATGTTATGATTTGTTTAACACTTTTTTGCTTACTACATGATTCCATATGTGTTATTATTCTACAATGTAGAAAACAGTAAAAATAAAGAAAAACCCATCCTACAACCTATCCCTCTACAGTATGCTGTATCTTGTTTCTGCCAATCTGAATCTCTATACGTTTCCCTACCCCCAAGAGGGCGGACTTTCCTTTTCCTTTTTCTTTACGCTCTGTATTAATTAAACCATCAATACAGCAAATCACTTTTCCTGACACACAGCAAAACAAATTCTTTCCGTTTTGAGCACAACGCATTTCTTTCATCGATCTTTCCTGGTCTTACAGCATTTACAAACCTCAACCACTCCACCGAGGGTTGTTGTCTTCCATATGGAGGTAGCTACTAGTGGAGATGCTATCCGCAAGCTGGGTGGATGACGAGAAGGCAGTGTGTGTGTGTGTGTGCACACGGGCGTGTGTGTGCCTGGTCCCCTCTGTGTGTGTGTGTGTGTGTGTGTGTGTGTGGTAATGGGTGTCTACTTGTAGACACTGAGGGCAGAATCCTTTATGTTTCTGAACTAGCCTGCTCCGTCTCACTAAACGTTGAAGAGAAAAAATACATGAGATCTGAGAAGCAGTGAGCTGCATCAATACATTCATTCTCACTGGAGAGGAACGATCGATAAAGCTGAAAGAGGAACACAACACCTTTTCCTGTATACAACAACAGACAAGCTTTGTATGTCAGATTAAAAGTAATGAAAGTCAGGGCTTTGTTTAACTGATGTCCCTGTCGGCTGCTTTGTGTGAGTCCAACCTCCCTCTACAATGAAATGAGAAAAAAACTGAAAATAATAGGCCACGGACAGCACAATGATTTGTATTTACAACACATTTAATGGGAAGTGGCTTGCGGGCCAAACGGCAGTCATTTTACAATGGACGAAATAGAGGACTGCTGTCTGCCGTTGATTAATGTTATTCTACAGCCCAATGCATAGCAAAAATACAGTCCTACCTTTCCCATTCAAGTCTGTCCATTAGCATACTGACAGATAAGAAGTGGTAGTTGAAAGGAACATATTATGGTCCTGGGGGTCTAAGCCTGCCACTCAGCAGCAGACAGGACTCCGGGTCTGGAATACTTTTGAGAGGGTAGTAGTGACAGTAATCCTAGTTATCTACCTGCATGCTAATTAAATTACCAGTTACACAGACCACTGTCACTGTCAGGGACAAAAGACTACACGCACAACACCAGGAGACTGCTCTCTCTATCGATCCTCTCACACACCCATGTGGTTGTGACGGCCGATAGGTGGGAGGGTGTGTGTAAGTGTTTGTGTGTGCACTCGAGCGTGTGTGTGTGTTTATTGAGGTGAAGCAGGCAGATGGTCCTCCACTCTGTCTTTGTGTGTGCGTTTGTGTATGTGTGTGTGTATGGAGATGAATAAAGTGGATGATTCTGAAGACTCTGACTGTGGATGTGGTTGCCATGATACCCTGACCAGTTGTTGGCAACACTGGACCTTTCATCTTCTCAGCTTTCTCTCTCTCTCTCTCTCTCTCTCTCTCTCTCTCTCTCTCTCTCTCTCTCTCTCTCTCTCATCGAGGTTATGTTGTCCTAAAACACCCTCTTCTATACAGCACAGACATCAACAGGAGTAGTGGATAGGGCTGTCTGGGCCTCCCAATGTACCTATACATAATGTATGGAACTGTAACGATTTTCCTCCTCTTCTGACAAGGAGTATGAACGATCGGACCAATGCGCAGCTTGGTAAGTATTCATGTTATTTATTAGGAACAGAAACACTAAACAAAATAACACAGAGCGTGAAACGAAAACGAAACAGTCCTGTAAGGTGCAGCAACACAAAACAGAAAACATCTACCCACAAATCATAGTGGGAAAACAGGC
The DNA here is from genome assembly GCF_013265735.2 of Oncorhynchus mykiss. Classification (NCBI taxonomy): domain Eukaryota; kingdom Metazoa; phylum Chordata; class Actinopteri; order Salmoniformes; family Salmonidae; genus Oncorhynchus; species Oncorhynchus mykiss. The sequence continues at coordinate 29,649,747 of NC_048585.1, read as the reverse complement.
TGCCTAAGTATGGTTCTCAATCAGAGACAATGATAAACAGCCTCTGATTGGGAACCATACCAGGCCAAACACAGAAATACAAAAACATAGAACAACACATAGAATGCCCACCCCAACTCACGCCCTGACCAAACTAAAATAGAGACATAAAAAAGGATCTAAGGTCAGGACGTGACAGGAACACTTCCATTTTCAAGCCACTTTCTCCAAACAGATTTTCAAATTTGTTTGATTATCTGACTGTCTGCAAGTGTTGCTCCCATCCAAAACCTGAGGAGATATGCTTGTAATCTGAGTTTGATGGAATGTTGTATTAGGTTAGGGTTAGTCACACACTAGGGCCTCAAGGGAGGTTATTTCTGTGTTTGTATCTTTCCTTCCATAATAAGATTTTACCCGGACTGTGAGTCAGAATATTTGATTGTTTGTGTATTCCTGCAGCCCAATGTACTATAGCAGCTCTATTGTTTCAGGACCTGAGAACAGAGGCTCCCTAGAGGCTAGTAGAAGAGGAGAACGGGTTTAATCTCAAACCTACCAGTTGGCAAACCAAACACACGCACACACCACACACACACACACACACTGGTCTTCCTTTTCAATTTGAATAAATAGGGTACAATTCAATGTGGGAAATTTGAAATAAACAAACACATACTGAAGGTGTGTTTGCAGATGTGACCGTTTGGCACCAATATTAGAAAACACCAAACTTCACACATGCTTTTCATACCCAAGTTTAGACATGAAAGAAAAGTTTGTTGGCAATATTTCCCTTTTATTTATTTACAGTTATTTGATTCCTGCATGGTCTTCCGATGAGACTATATAAACATATGACTGTTTTATGTTCTGACCAGCCTTCTCCGCTCAGACATCGTCGACGGCAATGGACGGGCACCTGGGATGGACGGTGAGCTGTCAGAAATGTCACACCTGCCAGTCAGCATTCCCCTCTGTTCCCTGCCACTCCCCGCCACGCGCCACATCGCTCCGGTGTGTTCTCCCGTTAATGAGGGAGCGTCCGTTAGAGAATACCGTTAGCGTGTTTAAACAGCGGAACGAACGGAGCCTAGTGCAGCCGGTGGGCAACACAACAACGCCTGTTTCTGTTTGCAGCCTGCACCGCACCAGGAGAATACTGATGCCTGCCCGCTGCCTGCTTCGTGAAGCCTGCCTCCCTTCCAGCTGCTAGCCTGAGAAATGAGGTTTGTCATATCGACTGTGTCTCAGGAAGTTATTTCACTAAAAAGGTGGCTGGTGTTTTCGAGCATGCTGGTGTTATGTAGCCTTCGCTGTGTTGGGTATGAAGATGTTCAATAGCCTAGCATGTCTCCACTAGGATCAGAAAGCTTATACAACGACTATGTGTGTATCATAACAGACCATCTGTTTCTCAGGGCTGTTTGTATGCCTTAGGGCGCGGCTTTCTTTCAGGCCACACTACATTAAAAGATCATCTGTTGGAAGTTGTATCTTGAGACAAATGTACGTTGTGTGAATGTTGTATTGCAATGACCTATGTAGATATCTGACAGTCACTAAAACAACTGAAAGCAGGCTGCCTAATCCCTGCCTGGGAGAAGAAGAAAAAAGGAGGAGAAGAGAGAAAGAAGAGAAGAGAAAAAGTGGAGAGAGGAGAAACTTCCTCTGGGGATCGTTGAGTGCTTCGTCCAGCTGGACTGAACGTCAGGAAGCTGTCTGGGTGAGTCCAACTGATTTTGATTTGAAGTGAGATGTTCAGCACATCTAGGCACATCTCTTTTCCCCCTTCCCAAAATATTAATTTCAAAACGCATGTCTCACCGATGAGCATAATTGGTTTCATTGACTGTGCCAAAGAGAGTTAATTTCGGGGAATGAAGCGGACATATGATCTTGTTAAGTATTGTACTAATTCAGAGGGCGATACAGCAGTCTGTCTGAGGTTTGTCACGCCGCTTTGTCTCTGAACAATGACAGACTATGCCGCTGCTCGCTGTTCTACTGGCTCTTTCCTCCTTTTAATATTTTTTTGATGAATTAAACAGCGCTACAGGGCCATGGTCAAGTCCTCTCAAAATTTGACCCATAGACTCTACAGAGTATCTTCAAAGACTGAGCAGTTCTTTCAAATACCAATCCAGGGATGTTTCTTTTGGCTGCGTTGTGCTCTGCGGGCTGAATCCACGGTGTGATTATCATTGGAAACTTTAAGCCGGGTTCACACACAGGAATGAACTGTTGTCAAGCTCAATTGGTCAGGTTACAACAGCTGCCGAGTTAAACAAAAAATATTTATTTTGACCTTCTGGTGATATTCAAAACAATTGATTTTAAAGTAGACCCTGGCTGCAGGCTTAAGGAGCAGGAACACCACGGACGCTTTGTAAAGCCCAAGACCTTAGAGAGTCGAGGATCTTGTGTAAAAAACAAGGTGCCTCTTTGAATTAAACAGCAATCAATTGGCTAGGGCTCAGGCTGGCAGCCCCACTCTCCAAAGCCACTCTCTATCATTGCAGCTGGAGGCGGGAAACCGCAGTGACTGTGGCTAGGCTCACTTAGTCCTGAATGCTGCCAGTTAAAATGCATGGTTGTGCCCAATACAGGGCGGCTGTTACCGTTTCCCATTATTTCATCCTCCAGGGCTTTTTGAAAGCTGTTGTTTGAACTGGAATGGTTACGTTTGTTTTGGAGAAGCTGCGTGTGTGTGTGCCCGCGTGCGTGCTAGCATGGGCGTGTGTATCTCTTTCGTGTGTGTTTGCTTTTCCCTGTCTGCCCATACATACATGTGCGTTTTCTGCCTGTTCTCGTAGGTCTAGAGGCCAAAAGCCTATCCTCTTGGAGAACATTTTACCCATCAGGTATTTGCTTTAAAAGCTCAGGTCCATTATTATAATGACGTTTGATACTGCAAAATGGAAGCTGCCGCCGATTTGCACGGTGCAATTTTCTACATATAAAACCTTGTCTGCCCATGGGAGAAAATTAGGGACATTTCATTTAATGGGCAGAAATGGAAGATGGCTTTTCAAGGACCGTTTACAAAGTGCCAACAGGCATCTGACTTGGCGTTAGTTATTGGTCATGTCAGGTTGTGCCTGCCAGCTCGGAGTGGTGTGGTAAGTGTAACGAGGAGCTTTGGGCAGCACTCATGCACTTTGTGGTGAAGTTTTAATGAAGGAACCTGCTGTGAGGCTGTAGCAGGTGTCTAAGAGGCTGTGACGAGGCTGTAGGGTTCTAAGCTTGGGCTGTTTTGGGAAGTGTGTTGGGGAAAGGAAGTGTGTTCATGGGGACGAGATGGTACACAGGCCATTCAGGTGTTGGATTCGGAGTAAACTTTGAACATTGAGATATTAAAGACAAGATAGATCAGACGCATAGTGTATGGGGAGTGCAAGAGACTGGGTTTTATGTCAGAAGGTAATGGGTCTCTGTAGAAAGACAGATGGCTTTGGAATGTGTTGGGTGGACGGGAGGAGATCACAGGACTGCTATAGGGAATGCGGATGGACATCTGTGGATTAGGCGAAGGAGGGGTTGAGGTCAGGAGGTCAGGTCAGATCCCCTGAAGGGAGTAATAAGGGTTTATTATCCTATTACCCTCTTCCTGTAGAACCATAATATGTAAGGATTGGAGAGAAGGAGGAGTGCCTAAAGTGGAGTATATATACTTGCTTTTGTCTGAATTACAGCTGTAACGACCCTTTGGGAAGAATTAAACTTGGTTAAGCTTCTCTAGTGTCCGTGAGTTATTTACTCTGAAAAATTAGAAACTAACAGATCAATGCACAACAGGTGTACACACGCATGCACATAATAGACTAGTCCTGGGCTTATTAAGGACAAACATCCTGACACAGCCAAACCACCTAGTTGTACTTTATATAGTGTATGTGGCTGATATGGGCTCAAATGACACACTTTGTCTTCCTCTAGATATAATCAATTCTGAAGCCTGTTGTTCTGAAATAATTGCAGCAAATAAAGTGGCTATCCACAGTGTGTCAGGTGTTTTTTTTCACTATCTGAAAGTGAAGTTAGGATTCAAATGTATGTCAATTGTAAAGTATTTTTGTCTTTTTTGTTATGTGTCGGACCCCAGGAAGACTAGCTGTTGCCAGGACATTAAAGACAAGCATTTTTTAAACCTCCAGCTTTAAGCTGGATGTGTCAATGTGCAGTTCATACATGCATAATCTATGAGCCAGCCTCCTAGCAATTTGAGTTCTAGCCAATCATCTTCAACACCTTGCATTTGAGTGACAGTTAGCAAGAGGCCTGCGAGAGAGAGAGAGAGAGAGAGAGAAAGAGAGAGAGATGTGACTAGAAAGTATTCAAATGTACCAGATAATCTCTTTAAGGTAATCACATTTCAGAGAACAGGTTCTGAAGAGTCATTTCTTACTCTTCTGTTTTCCCTAAGTGATCCAAAATGTCACATGAGATAATTGCTGAAGATGGACACTGAAAAACCTCCATACTGAATGGCATTTCAGAATCATTTCTCTTTGAAATGCTTAAATGCACTTTCCAAAATTCAAGGCAGTTCAGTCTAATGGCACAGGAACAGTTTTGCCTTAATAACCTCTTATGGCTGCGATCCCCGTACAGGGAAAAATACAACGTCGTAACATTAAACATTCTTGAAAATGCAAGTGTCTTACATCCTTCAAAAGATTAGGATCTTGGTAATCAAACTACGTTTTCCAATGTAAAAAAGCTATTACAGAGAACAAATACCATGCTTTTGTTTGAGAAGAGCAATCAACAACAAAAACATTTCCCGCCATGACAGTTTTTACACATTCACATCTGAAGGTAAAATTATGACTTACATTCTGATATCTTGCTCTTATTTCTCTTCCTGAGGGTCCCAGTGATGAAATGAAGTGTCGTTTTCTTTGATAAAATTGAAACATTTTGTAACCCGTTTGTGCCGTGAATTCCATCTCTATCAATTTTTTATGGAGCATTCAACGTAATTACACACGGTAAACAATCGTTTATCTAGTCATGGTTGGTTTCAGTGCATTCCTCTGGATGTTTGCAACACAGCCAAACTTCATTGTTTTTTTTTGCAGGGAGTATTGACCGAAGTGAACTGATTTGAAGACAACGAGCAATGACTACGTTGCGCACCAATAATTTTAGCGAAGCTTCGTTGATTGACTGTATTTCTGCCCAATGACCACTGATCTTCTTGAAATCTAGCTGGGTAGATAGCCAATGAGCTGAGGTAAACTCCAGTATACAATGGTTTTGGTTTGGACCACCATTCCTTGTCTGTAAATGCACGCGTAACGAACTCCATTCTCACCTTGACTATCAGAGGAGTTGCTTTGACACTTGTTCAGCGCAGCAGTATTTTGGAAAGTTGTATTTTCAACGATTTCATTGAAGACATCATAGCGAATAAATCAGGAAAGGTGAAGTCAAAGTCTACAGTGAAAGTGAAAAATTGAAAGTGAGACAGATTTTTTGTTTGAGGAATCTTTGAGTGTTCTGATTCAAACAGGAGCTGAGGAGCCGTTTTATGAAATATAAATATATATGTATATTGCAATTTGCAATAAAATGTGTGTTTTTTGTGTGTGTGTGTGTGTATATGTATATGTATGTGTGTGTATACAGTGGGGCAAAAAAGTATTTAGTCAGCCACCAATTGTGCAAGTTCTCCCACTTAAAAAGATGAGAGGCCTGTAATTTTCATCATATGTACACTTCAACTATGACAGACAAAATTAGAAAAAAAATCCCAGAAAATCACATTGTAGGATTTTTTATGAATTTATTTGAAAATAAGTATTTGGTCAATACAAAAGTTTATCTCAATACTTTGTTATATACCCTTTGTTGGCAATGACAGTGGTCAAACGTTTTCTGTAAGTCTTCACAAGGTTTTCATACACTGTTGCTGGTATTTTGGCCCATTCCTCCATGCAGATCTCCTCTAGAGCAGTGATGTTTTGGGGCTGTTGCTGGGCAACACGGACTTTCAACTCCCTCCAAAGATTTTCTATGGGGTTGAGATCTGGAGACTGGCTAGGCCACTCCAGGACCTTGAAATGCTTCTTACGAAGCCACTCCTTCGTTGCCCGGGCGGTGTGTTTGGGATCATTGTCATGCTGAAAGACCCAGCCACGTTTCATCTTCAATGCCCTTGCTGATGGAAGGAGGTTTTCACTCAAAATCTCACGATACATGGCCACATTCATTCTTTCCTTTACACGGATCAGTTGTCCTGGTCCCTTTGCAGAAAAACAGCCCCAAAGCATGATGTTTCCACCCCAATGCTTCACAGTAGGTATGGTGTTCTTTGGATGCAACTCAGCATTCTTTGTCCTCCAAACATGACGAGTTGGGTTTTTACCAAAAAGTTCTATTTTGGTTTCATCTGACCAAATGACATTCTTTCAATCTTCTTCTGGATCATCCAAATGCTCTCTAGCAAACTTCAGACGGGCCTGGACATGTACTGGCTTAAGCAGGGGGACACGTTTGGCACTGCAGGATTTGAGTCCCTGGCGGCGTAGTGTGTTACTGATGGTTGGCTTTGTTACTTTTGGTCCCAGCTCTCTGCAGGTCATTCACTAGGTCCCCCTGTGTGGTTCTGGGATTTTTGCTCACCGTTCTTGTGATCATTTTGACCCCACGGGGTGAGATCTTGCGTGGAGCCCCAGATCGAGGGAGATTATCAGTGGTCTCGTATGTCTTCCATTTCCTAATAATTGCTCCCACAGGTGATCTCTTCAAAGCAAGCTGCTTACCTATTGCAGATTCAGTCTTCCCAGCCTGGTGCAGGTCTACAATTTTGTTTCTGGTGTCCTTTGACAGCTCTTTGGTCTTGGCCACAGTGGAGTTTGGAGTGTGACTGTTTGAGGTTCAATCAAACAGACTCCAACCTCTCCACAATGGCCAAGACCAGAGAGCTGTGTAAGGACATCAGGGATAAAATTGTAGACCTGCACAAGGCTGAGATGGGCTACAGGACAATAGGCAAGCGGCTTGGTGAGAAGGCAACAACTGTTGGCGCAATTATTACACTGCAGGACCTGATCAAAGACCAGGTCAAAATCATTAGTAACACACTACACCGTCATGGATTAAAATCCTACAGCGCACGCAAGGTCCCCATGCTCAAGCCAGCGCATGTCCAAGCCCATCTGAAGTTTGCCAATGACCATCTGGATGATCCAGAGGAGGAATGGGAGAAGGTCATGTGGTCTGATGAGACAAAAATAGAGCTTTTTGGTCTAAACTCCACTCGCCGTGTTTGGCGGAAGAAGAAGGATGAGTACAACACCAAGAACACCATCCCAACCATGAAGCATGGAGGTGGAAACATCATGCTTTGGGGATGCTTTTCTGCCAAGGGGACAGGACGACTGCACCGCATTGAGGGGAGGATGGATGGGGCCATGTATCGCGAGATCTTGGCCAACAACCTTCCCCCAGTAAGAGCATTGAAGATGGGTCGTGGTTGGGTCTTCCAGCATGACAACAACCCAAAACACACAGCCAGGGCAACTAAGGAGTGGCTCCGTAAGAAGCATCTCAAGGTCCTGGAGTGGCCTAGCCAGTCTCCAGACCTGAACCCAATAGAAAATCTTTGGAGGGAGCTAAAAGTCTGTATTGCTCAGCGACAGCCCCGAAACCTGAAGAATCTGGAGAAGGTCTAAATGGAGGAGTGGGCCAAAATCCCTGCTGCATTGTGTGCAAACCTGGTCAAGAAAGACAGGAAACGTATGATCTCTGTAATTGCAAACAAAGGTTTCTGTACCAAATATTAAGTTCTGCTTTTCTGATGTATCAAATACTTATTTCATGCAATAAAATGCAAATGCATTACTTAAAAATCATTCAATGTGATTTTCTGGATTTTTGTTTTAGATTCCATCTCTCACAGCTGAAGTGTACCTATGATATAAATGACTGACCTCTGCATGCTTTGTAAGTAGGAACATCTGCAAAATTGGCAGTGTATCAAATACATGTTCTCCCCACTGTACCTGTATCTCCCTCGGGGTGTTCTTATGGCCTGGATGACATTAGAGAAAACACATCGGCAAGTCATCCCCTGCTGTGTGTGTGTGTCTGCGTTTTTGATTATGTGTGTGTTTGCATCCATGTGCTTGTGAAGGCACATTGCCACAGAACCTTCTCTTCTTCTACCTCTCATTTTCTAATTCCATTGGGACAGTCTTGTCTGAGTTCACTTTGCACGGCGAATCAAAGGCATGTGAACTTGTGAGACAATCCAGTCTCAGACAATGGTTCAGCATCTGCAGGTCAGCCTTGATTGACGTGTGGAGGGAGTCTGGCCATTTATAGTGGTAAAGCTATACAGATCAGTATAGTACAGCACAGCTCCCCATTAGTTAGTCTGTGTCCCAAATGGCACCCTATTCCATATAGTGCACTACTTTTAACCGGGGCCCATTGTGCTCTGGTCAAAAGCACTGCTCTACTGTATGTAGGGAATAGTTTGCCATTTGGGACACAGGCAAAGTTTAGGGTGACTCATCATGATGATGGTTGCTGAAAGATACAGGTAGCTCACATGAAACATCTGTCTTCACTTTTGTCTCACCAACCTGTTGTAGGAAAACCTGAGTTGAGTGCACTTATTGCAGCTCCCTATGGATAGGAGTGTCTGCTAAATTACTCCAATGTAATGCAAACATCACATATGTGATATTTTCACAAAGAGGGTATATTATGTCCCCCGAGCAGCCTGACTCAAACACTCCTTCACTCTGACTGCTGGGCTCACATGCCCTTGACTGAAGGACCTGAGGGGGGTGTGTGTGTGTGTGCGCGTGCATGTGTGTCTACGTGTGTGTGTATTCTTCCTCCTCCCCCTGGCACACAGGTCAGTAAGCAGTAGATGAATAGTGTTTTTGTTCAGCCCCATGCCCACCTCCCTGTCACAGCTGTGAGTAATGCTGTGATGTGCTGCCCTGGGCAAAGCTCTCCTTCTTCACAATGTCCCCAAGTGATATTTGACAATCACTGCAGGGGCAGATGAAGAGACACATCCTGTGGCGTAATGTTTGTGTATCTGGGTCTGGGTATGGGTGTGTGATAAGGGTCGGTTGATTTTCTCCATCACATTCAGTGAACGAAACTGAATGACAATGAATAAATGAATGAATATAACTTTAACTTGGCCATCTTTTGTTCAGCTCCAGAAAAACAGGTCAGATGACAGAGTCACACGCTCTTTCTTCTCTGCTTTTATTATTTTATTTGAACCTTTATTTAACTAGGCAAGTCAGTTAAGAATAAGCTCTTATTTACAATGATGGCCTACCCCGGCCAAACCTGGACGATGCTGGGCCAATTGTGCACCGCCCCATGGGACTCCCAATCATGGGATGTGATACAACCTGGATTCAAACCAGGGACTGTAGTGATGTCTCATGCACTGAAATGCAGTGCCTTAGACCGCTGTGTCAATGCATATTGTCCCCCTCCTCACTTCTGTTTAGACAGGAGCTCAGCTATAGGCCAGTGAGGTAGACGGTTCTGGGCCTATAAGGCAGTTGGAGGTTCTGGGCCTATGAGCTAGGCAGACAGTTGTCAGCTTATAGAGGCAGGCAGACAGGTCTGAGCCTATGAGGTATATACACATTTCTGGGCTCTGGCCCTGTGAGTCAAACAGTTCTGGACCTGTGTCGCAGACAGACAGTTATGGGACTCTAGGAAAATGGGTGTACTGGGCAGACAGCTGGGTGGCACTGAGGGAGGTAGGAAGCTCTGGGCCTATGAAGCAGCCAGTCCTGTGCCTGCTGTGCAGGGTCATGGCTGGCAGGTAAACAAAGTTGGTCCTCAGAGATCCTCCGTGCATGTGACCTGCTCTGTGATGCATGAGTCACACAGCCTCACCACAGTTATCCACAGCCTTACCCACCCCGGGACATCATTAACCTACATCTGGGGAGAGATAGAAGGAGGGTGGGAGGGGAGGGGAGGGAAGGAGAGAATAAGGCAATAAGTCAAGGAAGGAGGGAGAGAGATACTCTCTTTGAAATAAAGGGTTCTAAAATAGTTATTCGGCTGTCCCCATAAGATAAACCTTTGAAGAACCCTTTTTAGTTCCAGTTAGCACCCTTTTAAGTTCTAGATAGCACCTTTCTTTGTGTAGAGAGGCAAGACAAGAAAGACAGGGAAGGAGGCAGGGATATAGGCAGGCAAGCTCCCAAACTAATATTGCAAACTAGACACTTCCTCCTGTGTGGTCAACAGCCTGGGGATGAGGTTACTCATAAACAGCAATTCAGGCTGCAACCTTTCATAAGGGAGCATTTTTAAGGCACCCTTTGATACAAGCCCCTTATAAGCAGGCCCTGTATACCTTATGCATCTGCAATCACTCATTATTACCTATTCTCCTCCAGCCACTAAATTATTCCACTGAGTAGTGCTGAACCTTTGACATGTGGGTTGCGTCCCAAACGTAGAGCTGTGTCCCTCAAAAGTAGAGCCGGTCAAAAGTAGTGTGTGAAATAGGGAATAAGGTGCCATTTGAATTGGTTTGTTGCTGCTACCAGGGAGAACGATCACTATTCTGTTCAGGTCTTGGTTCACTGGTGCAGAATCAAACAGATGTGGCACGATATGAAGAGCTGATGAAGAGGAGAGGATGTAAGGTTTGAGGTGTCGGTATACCCTCTGATGCCTCTGTTCTGATCTGTGTGTGTGCAACTAGATTAGTTTGTAGTTGCAAAACACTTTCATATTGCCAGCAAGCTGAGTGAATACAAAATTCACAGGGTGCATACCGTATCCGTAGATACAGGAAAAGGAAACACAAAGGAAAATGTCAACAAGTCTTATTTTTGCATAGTACATCATAAGGGATGAATGTATGATGATGCTGATGCGGCGTGGGAGGGATGATATCAGCCACGTCTCTGTTCCACTCAGAGGTCAGAGGTCAAAGGTCTGTAATTGACATAGAGGCAAGCATGGAGGATTAATTAGTACTGTTATTCTCAGCCTCATTTTAAGTGTCTAAACAACCATTTAACACACACTCTTATCATTCAAGTAATGACATGGGCTTCCTATGCACACGTTAATAAGCTTGTCAAGTTGAAAGAATTGAGAAAATAACCCAGAGTAGTTTATACAGTTTGTTAGAAAGTGTGAATGTGTTAACCTTTGAGGTTCTAGTTTAGCTCCAGTTGCTATAGTTAGAGAATGGAGACAACCATAGTAATCCATTAATATGCCCGGGAGAGCGAGAGGGATGTGGAGAGTTCATTGTCTATGTAATGGAGTGTGTACAATTAGTACTATGAAATTATTAAGGGGCACCAGTCATTTCTCTGACAAAATTAGTTTTCTTAGAAGGCCTGACTTCTGAAGGTATGAATTCTTTGAGAATCAATTGGAGTTCTTTCCCAGAACTTCCAGTTATTCACAGAATGATGTGTAAACTTAGCAGCTGTAGCAAAATGACATGCTCACATATGGTTAGCCGTGTTCCAAGCTTTAAGTTACAATATGATATAATATTTAACTGTGTCACGACTTCCGCCGAAGTCGGCTCCTCTCCTTGTTTGGGCGGCGTTCGGCGGTCGACGTCACCAGCTATCTAGCCATCGCCACTCCATTTTTCATGTATCCATTTGTTTTGTCTTGTTCCCTGCACACCTGGTTTTCATTCCCCAATCAATCCATATGTATTTATTCCTCTGTTCCCCATCATGTCTTTGTGTAAGATTGTTTGTGTTAGGTGTATTTTGGAAATGTGGATATTGTTACGCAAATTACTTTTTGTCTATGTTCCGTGTTTGGGCACATTTTATGTTACTTTGTGCTGTCATTTTGGACCGGAATAAAAAGTGTGCCTGTTCACTACACTCTGCTCTCCTGCACCTGACTTCGCCTCCAATACACACTCCAAACGAACTGTCAATTTCCATGGAAATTAATTCATAGTAGTTTCAAGTTTTCTTAGTCGTGTGTACAGGATACACATGCAAACACCATCCAAAGAAATTCTTACTTGCAGGTTCCTTCTTGACAATGCAACAACAATAAGAAATAAGAAAACATAAGAATATGAAGTAAAAGGTTCGTTAGAATATAATAAATATTTTAGCTTAAGTATAATACAGGAAGGCACAATTTACAATACAATATTTCCACGTGTTTTATGAGGGCAGGTATTTAAATGGTGAAGTATTTAGCAATAATATATAAGAGTCTGGTTGCAGCAGCTGTGATGTGTGTGAAGCATGAATGTGTATGTGTGTGTGTTTGTGTGTGTGTGGATGAGTGTCTCTGTGTGAGTGTGTGTGTGCTAAGGTGTGGAGAATCAGTGCGGGTGGTCAGTTCAGTTCAAGTATTCAGCAGTCTGATGGCTTGTAGATACCAACATGCTCAGAGACAGTTGCTATCAGACATCATGCTCCGATACGTCTTCCCAATGGTAAAGGAGTGAACAGCTCGCGGCTGGGGTGTGCACCAGGCCGTGATGCAACTAGTCAGGACGCTCTCAGTGGTGCAGCTCCAGCCCTTTGGTTACCCTAAGCAACATTTGGTTGGGGGGTCCCCACACCAAACAAGCATTTCTTTTTTTGTTGCCCCCCTCTTGACAGCGGAGAGAAAAATGTACGTTTTAAAGCAAGTTTTGCCATGGGGCAGATATTTTTTTTGCAATTTTATAACACATTTCATGCAATTCTACAAATGCATTTTTTCAGTGTTAAAGCAAGTTTTCTGCAGTTCTACACACTTTTCGTTGGGGCAAAGAAAACATTTAGTAATTTTATAATAATGCAATTCTACTCCATTTGCTATTTTTTGTCCCAATTTTGTGATATCCAATTGGCAGTTGCTATCTTGTCTCATCGCTGCCCTAGCGAGCTCCCGGTCATGGCCGGCTGTGACACGGGCTGTCCCACACTTCAGCTCCCTTCAACCCATCCCATCTATCTCTGAACACCATCCAGCCTTGATTTCAATTTGCCATATATCTATTCTCATAGTTTCTACATATTGTAAATTAAAGGTACATTTTTTGCTAAGAGTATTATTATATTATTGATCGATTGACTATGACTTTTCAGATCACCCAGCAGTGCTAGTTGCAGAGTTAACTTCAGGTAAATTTTGCAATTCTTCAGTCATTCCTGAACCTGCAACCAAAAACAAGCTACATATGAACAGTACCAAAACAAATTATCGAATGCTTCTGTCTCTTCGCAGCAAAATCTGCAGAGCTGGGATCATTGTATCCCTCATATATACAGTAAACTTCTGACCCACTGGAATTGTGATACAGTGAATTATAAGTGAAATAATCTATCTGTAAACAGTTGCTTTAAAAATTACTTGCGTCATGCACAAAGTAGATGTCCTAACCGACTTGCCAAAACTATAGTTTGTGGAGTGGTTGAAAAACAAGTTTTATGACTCCAACCTAAGTGTATGTAAACTTCCGATTTCAACTGTATTACACTTGATATTCCTTGAATAAGTTCCTGCAGTTCTTTTTTCCTCAAACTTTTTCAAACTTATGTCTCCAACTCAATCATCAAGTTTGCAGACGACACAACAGTAGTAGGCCTGATTACCAACAATGATGAGACATTCTACAGGGAAGAGGTGAGGGCCCTGGGAGAGTAGTGCCAGGAAAATAACCTCTCACTCAACGTCATCAAAATATAGGAGCTGATCGTGGACTTCAGGAAACAGCAGAGGGAGCACGCCCCTGCCCATTGATGGGGCCGCAGTGGAGAAGGTGGAAAACTTCAAGTTCCTTGGCTACACATCATTTACGATCTGAAATGGTCCACCCACACAGATAGTGTGATGAAGAAGGCGCAACAGAGCCTCTTCAACCTCAGCAGGCTGAAGAAATATGGCTTGTCCCCTAAAACCCTCACAAACCTTTACAGATGCACAATTGAGAGCATCCTGTTGGGCTATATCACTGCCTGGCTCTCCAGAGGGTGGTGCGGTCTGCCCAACTCATCACCGGGGGCAAACTACCTGCCCTCCAAGACACCTACAGCACCCGATGTCACAGGAAGGCCAAAAAGATAATCAAGGACATCAACCAACCGAGCCATGGCCTGTTCACCCCACTATCATCCAGAAGGCGAGGTCAGTACTTGTGCATCAAAGCTGGTACTGAGACACTGAAAAGCAGCTTCTATCTTAAGGCTATCATACTGTTCAAAAGCGATCACTAGTCGGCTTCCACCCGGTTATGCAACCCTGCACCTTAGAGGCTGCTGCCCTTCTAATATAGACTTAGAATCACTGGCCATTTTAATAATGGAACATTAGTCACTTTAATAATGTTTACATACTGCTTTACTCCTCTCATATGCATATACTGCATTCTAAACTACTGTTTAAGTCAATGCCACTCCGACATTGCTCAATCTAAAATGAATGTATTCCTTAATTCCATTATTTTACTTACAGATGTGTGTATTGTTGTGAATCGTTTTAGATACTACTGCACTGTTGGAGCTAGGAACACAAGCATTTCACTACACCCGCAATAACATCTGCTAATATGTGTATGTGACCAATACAATTTGATTGGATTTTTATTCTGTGCTTCTATGCTACAGTTTTTATTGCTATCTCCAGTATCTGCTATCTACTGTTAGTTCCTCTATTTCCTTTGCTAATATGAACTATTTTGACCTAAAGTTGATTTTGTTTTAAAGATGAGTATTGAACTGCATGGCATCTAAAGGCACATTTTAAAGTGTCGCATACAATAATGGGATCTGCTGTACCTATGTTATGTTGGGAAAAAGTCAGTTATAAATTCTTCTATCCTGGTTAAAAACAAGTTGTTATCCAATAGGCTTTGATAAAAATATGTGTGTGGATGTGACAGCTTTTCCAGTTCACCTGGGAGCTTGGCCATCATGGCAAAACAGTCTGCTGTGTGTGTGTGTGTGTATATGTGTGTGTGCGCAAATGATAAGGGGGTTGTGTGAACATGCTGTACACTACATATGTCCACTCTGCTCGTCCATCACCTAGGGCCACTTGCTCCTCCTCTCTCTCTCCCCATGACGTTAATTGTTTGACAAGCCTGACTGACTGCTTGTCTCGGTATCTTTCTCTCCCTCTGTCATTTTAGTCTTCTCGCTCTCCCTCTGTCACTCTACTGTAGTCTTCTACAGTTTGTGATGATCTCTCTCTTTCTGTTTCTCTGCCTTTGTCACTCCACCCCCCACCCCACTCTCTCTCTCTCGCTCTATCTGCCTGACTGTGCCTATTTCTTCTTCTTCTTCTTCTTCTTCTTCTTCTTCTTCTTCTTCTTCTCTATCTCACTCTTTCCCTTTGGCCAACTCTTGCTGTTCTAACCCAGGGGCCAGCAGGGTGCTAAAAAGGCATGAGCAGGACCTTGGTCATTTCCAGAGGGCTAAAGGCAAAGATGAGTCAGCACCATGGACAGCTCTACAGGCATCAACTGGGGCTGGTGATTCAACACCAATATTACCCAGTCCAGGTGATGCAACCAATTGGCACCTGGAATTGGTCCCACCTGTCCCTCGTTACCTCAAATGAGTATAAGCAGAGGTGCAGTCACTCGGGCGGTATGGCAGACAGGCAGATGGTATGCCTAGTCCTTAGAAGAACCGGAGTGAGTATGAGAAGCACCTCGATACACCGACAAAGAAGATACTAGGCAATGTTTGACTCACCTGTCTCTCTCTCTTCCTGTTCTTTGCCCCAAAGGAAGAGGACCTATTAACGGGAAGCACGCCACACGGCTCAAGTTGAGAGCAAGGATGGAAACCCCGGACTCATCGCTCTCTCTCTCTTTTATGTTTTTTTCATTAACACAGGCGGTCCGAGGAGCCGCCACACCGGGCACGGGGACCTACCAGTTACCTGATAGGCCTTTCTGTTGTATTTCTCCCCCCCACCCCCCCCCCAACCTTTTATTAAAGAACTACTTTGTTTTGAGCACCACAAATTGGTTTCCCACTGGACTATTTTATTGTGAGTTTAACCTCTGACTCTACACATTGCATCCGAGAAGGGTGTGCTTGAAAGGATGCCTATAACTCTACAATGTCGGGTTGTATTAAATTATTTTCCACACAGTTTGTGCCTGTATTTAGTTTTCATACTAGTGAGGGCAAAGATCATGAGTGTCTTAACAGCTTAATTTGCCAAGGAAGGATACTCTTAGTGCAGCCCAATCCAGAAATCTAGCAGTGGCTTCTGATTAAATTGAATTTTGATGAGGCTCTCTTGTTCAGATATTGGTAAGTGGACTGGAGGCAGAGCTTGAAAGGGATACCGAATCCAGTTGTTTTTCATCTGTTTCGGGGAAGTACCTGCGCGATTGTGCACCCAACTCAGATGCTTCGCTATATCACATTTGACATCCATAAGCTTGAGTTCACACAAATCAAACCATGATGGAAAGACCTGTGTGTTGTCCTTGTTAATGCAGACAGAGAAGAGCTCCAACTTCTTAATCATAGCCTCAATTTTGTCCCGCACATTGAATATAGTTGCGGAGAGTCAGATCATTTAGGTGAGAAAAAACATCACCCAGATAGGCCAGTCATGTGAGAAACTTCCCTTGGCAGCAAGAGCCTCTCTGTGGATGCTGCAGTGTACCTAAGTGGCGTCGGAAGCAACTGCTTGCACACGTGTTACCACTCCACTATGTCTCCCTGTCATGGCTTTTGCGCCATCAGTACAGATACCAACACATCTGGACCAGCAAAGTCCATTTGACGTCGCAAAGCTGTCCGGTACTTAAAATATATGCTCTCCTGATGTCCTCGTTTCCAGTGGTTTGCAGAAGAGGATGTCTTCCTTAATTGACCCCCCCCATAAACATAACGGACATTTTCCAGGAGCTGTGCCACGTCTGTTGACTCATCCAGCTGTAACGCATAGAATTCACTGGCTTGTATGTGAAGCAGTAATTGTTTCAAAACATATCCTGCCATGTCACTGATGCGTCGTGAAACAGTGTTGTTTGATGAAGTCATTGTCTGTATAGTTTTTTTGGGCCTTTTCCTCCAACATAGTCCCAGCCATATCCGAGGCAGCAGGAATAAGTAAGTTCTCCACAATAGTGTGGGGCTTGCCTGTCCTAGCCACTCGGTAGCTCACCATATAATATTCTTCTTGCCCCTTTCTTATTAATGGTATATGTTGCTTTTATACATGTTTTATAATTTTTTAAGCCACTCCCGTGGCTTATTTTTCATAATGTCATGTTTTGTTTCTAAATGTCTGCGCAAGACTGAAGGTTTCATCGGGTTGTGAGAGAGAACTTTTGCACATATAACACACTGTGGCTGAGGAAAGGCACTACTCCCAATATAAGTGAACCCCAAATCAATGTAGTTCTCATCATATTTGCTCCTCTTCGATGGTCCAACGTCCCTGTCTGTTGTTCCGTGCTTTCCCGAGTAAGGGGGCAGTAGCTCTTCGGCTGCATCAGATTCAGAACTGTCAGTGTCCATGCTAGCTGGGGTAACACCACATTTAGAATTACTGATGCTAGCATTGAATGTGCTCGTGGAAGCAGTAGAGGTGGTGTGTCTCTCTATGGATGCAGGCCTTTTTCTAACTAGGCAAGTCAGTTAAGAACAAATTCTAATTTTCAATGACAGCCTAGGAACAGTGGGTTATCTGCCTAGTTCAGGGGCAGAATTACAGATTTTTTTGTGGTTTTTGTGGTGTGTAAATTATTTTATAACTGCCAGGTCAAAAATGACCCTAAGACAATCTTTGTACCCTGGTGGTGTACAGCTTTCTTGGAAATATGAACAAAGGTGATGCGTCACTGTTCGGGTCACTCTAGGAAAAGTAATTCATTTTAAGTTGAAAAAATATAATTTTTGGGGTTTTCTCGGCTGTTAAACATAGTGGCGGGTCATTTTTTGACCCTTAGGACAACACAAGGGTTCAATTTATTCTACTGTATGTAGACCGCAGAAGCTCCTTTAGGCCCACAGCCAAACTGTCTCTTCCACTCCAGCTCCAGGATATTCTCTCTCGCTCAACTTTTTGGACAACATGGATCCCATTAGGTCTGCCGAAAACCAAACACTGCATTCCACAGTAAGAACCACATACCAACAGTCAAGCATGGTGGTGGTAGCGTGATGGTTTGGGGATGCTTTCCTGCTTCAGGACCTGAACGACTTGCCTTAATACTGGCATTCCCAAACTGGGGGAACGCCAAATAAAAATGTGATTCACATAAAAAATATATATAATAATAATAATAATTTTCACATTTTCAAACAATCCATTTATATTTTGCAACAGGGCTATACATTTGGTTGAGGTTTTTTTCTCGCCTGAGTAGCCTCGTTTCACTGCCAAAAAATACAATTAAACCATCTAGTGTTCAGCGAAATAACAGCACAAAGTCAAATACAGGTAGGCTAGTCAAATAATTAACATCCAATCACATTAACCGTTACTCTTTCACGGGAAATCCAATAACGATCCGTATATAGCGATCCGTAAATATGAAATGCCTTATGAAGGAATCATGTAGATCTACTTTTGCCTACATTAAAAAAGTGCAACAGTATCCAAAAGTATCAATTGAAAACAGGCGTACAAAACGGTATTGACATTCATTTAAAATACTACAAAGTAAAGCTACTATTATATTTCAATTGTTCTTGTGAGAACCTGTTTGATTAACCATATTGGGTGGTTAACTTTTTTTATATATATAAATATATTTGGGGCACAAAAAAAAGTCAGTATAGAAAACCATTGCCCATCATACATTACTATAGTAACTTTCAAAAGATTATTCCTCAATTTGCCCTACAAAAACGTATTTTCCTGTTAATGAAGTTGCACAAAAATGTGCATCTTTTCTTGCAAATCAAGTCTTTTCACACGTATTAAGCCACACAAAAACACAAAACACAAATACATATTTGCACAAATTGCCACCTCATTGTTATTGCATTGCTTCATCTGTGATTGAATTGCACTGTGGTGGACCTGAACATTTTGACTTTTTCATATGTCTAATTTGTTTCTATTTAATGATCACAGTGAGTTGGTTAAACTTAAACTTAAACTTATACTAATGCTTATGTCTTACTTATATTTACTTATACTTGAAGAGTTTCATTCGTAAACGCTACACATCCATTTTCAGAAATGTTAGCGGATTAGCTTTTCTTGTTTAAATAAATTATGAAAGAGATTGGTGTCTTTTTTTTACTATCTAATCATGGCATGGGGTTGTTCAATGACAGAAATGTAATAGTTTAACCTGTCACCTGATGGTTTAATTTCCAAGAGACTAATAAGCATGTTTTTTGCAAAAAGAACTGTACAAATGATACATTTGTGACATCAATATTTAAATGTAAAAAATGTATAATTCAATACAGTGTCGTTTCTTTGCTATGGATTAACTGATATATGACATGCTATTTTATCAAATCAATTCTCTGTAATTAATATTACCTGATTAAACTAACTAAATTAAATGTAATTAACTAAGAAGTCAGGGCACCACGTAAGAATGTTGATAGAGCTGTTGTCTTCCGAATAAACTCTTAAAGATCTGGTAATCTTTTACATCAAAAGCAGTCAATTATCAATCGTTACCTTGTTCAGTCTCATCTGAACGTTGTAAAAATCTTCACAAACCCTGGCTAACAAGTTGAAACAGCAATACAACATTTGGTTTAATTATTTATTTACTAAATACCTAAATAATCACACAGAATTACATATACACTGGATGGATCATACATTGATTACTAATTATGTCATAAAAGAAAATCGTCCCTAGCGGACAGAACCGATATAACAGCTGGTTATACAAAGAAAGGGGGTTGGGTTTGAATGAAAGCACAGGAAGACTGAGGAACAAAAGGATTGGGTCTCTATCGACCTTATGAAGCTATGCTATCGTAAATACATAATCTTATGCATTCTAAAAAACCGCCCATTTGGAAAAGGAAAATTAAAGAAATATTTACTCTGAACTGCGCTTCGATAGATTGGTCGAAGCTGGAAGGCTGGGTTGCCCAGCAGAGCTCTCCCTTGTCCTTTGACAAAGAGTTCAAAGTTCATATAAAGTTGCCATACTATAATATCATGCTGTATTCTGGCTGGTATAGTCACATTCATCCTTCCAGCGTGGTAATCGTGACCTCCACGTTGCCATGGCACCACAGTGGTTGGACAGAGGCTGTTTAGGCTGTCTGTACCCCTCCCAGTTACTCCACTGCACTGGCATCCCATTGGTCCAGAGCCAAAACCCAAAGAGACAGCTCTGCCTTAGACCCACCAACACAGGACCAGGTACAAGTTTCACACTACGACTCAGTTTCTGCTCAACAATCTTGTGGTCAGCCTCAGACTCCAACCTAAGCAGTCCGTGGTAGTTCTTATTGCAGTAGTCCAGAGCTTGCTCCCAGGTCTTTGTTTCATTGATTAGGTGGAATGATTCTGAAAGAAACGGACACACAGAGTTGATATTGTTGAAAAATCAGAATAGCTGTTAATAATAATAATTAAGATGGCCAATTTATAAATCTCTGTCTAACAATTCCAAAAATAATGAGAGCATTTTCAGGGATTATCGTCATGGCTGAGTAAATCCCACCTCAAGGTGATACTAAAAATACATTCAAAGATCTTCATTGGACCCTGAACAAATTCCGTTAACAAAAATAATTTGAGGCCCGTGCTCCCACATTATTGCCAACACATTCAAGGTTTAACCACTGCTAATCAAATTAAATCAAATTGTATTGGTCACATACACATATTTAGCAGAAGTTTTGCTGGTGTTTGGTGAAATGCTTGTGTTCCTAGATCCAACAGTGCAGTAGTATCTAACAATTCACAACAATACAAACAAATCCCAAACTAAAAGAATGGAATTAAGAAATATATAAATATTCAGACAAACAATGTCTGAGTGGCATTGACTTAAACAGTAGTTTAAAATACAGAATATACTGTACATATTACATGAGTAAAGCAGTATGTAAAAAATATTTAAACAATGTTAAAATGCCTAGTGTTCCGTTATTAAAGTGGAAAGTGATTCAAAGCCTATGATCTGTATATAGGGCAGCAGCCTCTAAGGTGCAGGGTTGCGTATCCGGATGGAAGCCGGCTAGTGATCGCTTTTTAACAGTATGATAGCCTTAAGATAGAAGCTGTTTTTCAGTCTCTCAGTACCAGCTTTGATGCACCTGTACTGACCTACTTCTGTACCTGTACTGACCTCGCTCCTTGACTTTTTCCAAATGTTGATACGTTTCAGCCTTATTCTAAAATGGATTTAAAAATATTTTTTTTGCTAATTGATTAAAAATAGAAAACAGAAATACCATATTTACATAAGTATGAGGGTCTTAGGGGCCAAGCAAATATCTGAAGTTGAAGAGGTGCTGTGGTGCCTTCTTCACCACACTGTCTGTGTGGGTGGACAATTTCAGATTGTCAGTGATGTATACGCCGAGGACCTTGAAGCTTTTAACCTTCTCCACTGTGGTCTCGTCGATGCTTTCTCCTGAAGTCCACAATCAGCTCCTTCATTTTGTTAATGTTGAGGGAGAGGTTATTTTCCTGGCACCACTCTGCCAGGGCCCTTACCTCCCCAAAGTAGGCTATATCGTCATTGTTGGTAATCAGGCCAAGAAGAGTTGTGTCATCTGCAAACTTGATGATTGAGTTGGAGGCATGCGTGGCCACACATTCATGGATGAACAGGGAGTATAGGAGGGGGCTGAGCATGCACCCTTGTGGGGCCCCTGTGTTGAGGACCAGCGTAGCGGAGGTGTTGTTCCTGCTTTCACCACCTGGAGGCGGCCCGTCAGGAAGTCCAGGACCCAGTTGCACAGCCCGGGGTTCAGACCCAGGGCCCGAGCTTAATAATGAGCTTGGAGAGAACTATGGTGTTGAAGGCTAAGCAGCATTGTTACATACAGTGCCTTCGGAAAGTGATCAGGCCCCTTGACTTTTTCCACATTTTGTTATGTTACAGGCTTATTTTAACATGGATTTATTTTTTTATCCTCGGCAATCTACACACAATACCTCATAATTACAAAGTGAAAACATTTTAGCAAATGTAATATTATTATTTTTTTAAATACCTTATTTACATAAGTATTCAGACCCTTTGCTATAATACTGGAAATTGAGCTCAACAGGTGCATCCTGTTTCCACTGATAATCCTTGAGATGTTTCTACAACTTGATTGGAGTCCACCTGAAAGGAACACACCTGTCTATATAAAGTCCCACAGTTGACGGTTCATGTCAGAGCAAAACCAAAGACATGAGGTTGAAGGAATTGTCCGCAGAGTTCCGAGACAGGATTGTGTCGAGTCACAGATCTGGAGAAGGGTACCAAAAAATGTCTGCAGAATTGAAGGGCCCCAAGAACACATTGGCCTCCATAATTCTTAAATGGAAGAAATTTAGAACCACCAAGACAGGCTTCCACCAGTCTAATGTCCATTGCTCGTGTTTCTTGGCCCAAGCAAGTCTCTTCTTATAATTGGTGTCCTTTAGTGGTTTCTTTGCAGCAATTCGACCATGAAGGCCTGATTCATGTTGAGAGATGTCTGTTACTTGAAATCTGTGAAGCATTTAACTGGGCTGCAATTTCTGAGGCTGGTAACTCTAATGAACTTATCCTCTTTAGCAGAGGTAACTCTGGGTCTTCCTTTTCTGTGGCGGTCCTCATGAGAGCCAGTTTCATCATAGCGCTTGATGGTTTTTGCGACAGCACTTGAAGAAACTTTCAAAGATCTTGGAATGTTCCTTTTTTACTGACCTTCATGCCTTAAAGTAATCATGGACTTTCAAAAAGACCTCATGAAGCTGGTTGAGAGAAGGCCAAGAATGTGCAAAGCTGTCATCAAGGCAAAGGCAAACAATGTAGGCAAACAATGTAGAAAATAGTAAAAATAAAGAAAAACACAATGAGTAGGTGTGTCCAAACTTTTGACTGGTACTGTATGTTCCGGGTCACCTCTGAGGATAACATTGATGAATACACCAACTCTGTCATTGGATTCATCAAAAAATGCATAGATGATGTGATTCCCATAGTTGTTCAAAACTGACTTTAATCAATAAACGTGGATTGATGGCAGCCTTGTCAGGAAACTGAATGAGAGAGATGTTGCTTATAAAAATGGCAAGGTGACCGGGGAGAATAGAGTAGATAAACAGTAGAACTACGCAGATGAATCAAGATGGCGAAACACAAGTATAGGGACAAAGTGGAGGAGCAATTCAGCGTGTCGGACACGAAGCCTATGTCTCAGGGGCTCCTGAATATCACGGATTACAAAAAGAAAGCAAATGACGCAATCACCATTGCACTGCCCTTACCAATCTCGACAAAAGGAATGTATATGTGAGGATGCTGTTCATCAATTACAGCTCGGCCTTCAATGCCATAGTGCCCTCTAAGCACACCACAAAGCTCACGGCCTGGGGTCTGAACAACTGGGCTGCCCCCAGGTGGTGAAGGTAGGCAACATACCTCCACAACACTGATTCTCAACGCGGGGGCCCCACAAGGGTATGTCCTCAGTCCCCTCCTGTACTCCCTGTATACCCACGACTGCATGGCCTCACACAGTTCCAACTCTAGCATCAAGTTCGCTGATGATATGAAAGTAATAGGCCTGATTACCAACAATGATGAGACGGCCTACAGGCAGGAGGTTGACACTGATGGCATGGTGCCAGGTAACCAACCTCAACGTCAACAATGCGAAGGAGCTGATTGTGGACCCTCAGGAGGAACCAGGCTGTGTACGCCCCCAAACTCATCCCCCAACCTCAACAATGGGGCCGCCTTAGGTCAATAACTTTAAATTCCTCTGCGTACACATCTCCAAGGAGCTGAAATGCTAAAATCACATGGACACCTTGTTGAAGAATGCACAACAGGGACTCTTCAACCTCAGGATGCTGAATAAATGTGGCCTGTCCCAGAGGACCCTCACAGTGTCCTACAAGAGCACCATCGAGAGCATACTATAGCCTGGCACGGCAACTCCATCGCCGCGGATCGCAAGGTGCTATAGAGAGTGGTACGCTCAACCAAACGTACCATTGGGTGCACACTGCCTGCCCTCCAGGACACCAACAAAAGCCATTGCATGTTCTGCCCTCTTCCATCACGCTGACGCAGGCAGTACAGGAGCGTCATGGCAAAAACTGGAAGACTGGCCAAGAGCTTCCACCATGAGACCATCAGGCTACTGAATAGCCACCACTAGTCAGCTACCTGCTACCATTTTTCCACCACTAGTCAGCTACCTGCTCTCTCCCCCCCCGCCCCCCTGGACTTCCTATCCCCCCCGCTGGTCCACCTACGGACATTTTCTTCCCCCCACATCAACGGACATCTTACCCTGCCCCCACCCCACTGGACATTATCATGCTGAATAGCCACCACTAGTCAGCTACTCCAAAAAAGCAATGACCTACCTTTTTTTATAACACATGACGTTTTTCTCTTGAAAACATATCTCCCATGTTACATTAGGGTTGACTGCTACACAGTTTGTATTTGTGTAATTCGTAAGTGACCATGCAGTGTCATTAACAGGGTCTCCATTAGACCACACCAGACTGGGCTGTGTGCGATGCATTATGTCATTAACTGTATCAGCTGCTCATAATCCTCCTGGTTGTGCACAGTGACTAGATCAGAATAGTTATTCTGGCAGGTTGTCTGTGCTTCTGTCAAATTGACCTTCGTTTCACTGAGGGTGAACTGTCTGAGGCAGCTGAGTCTGACTGTGCAGAAGCCACCTGAAGACAGAAACAATTTGATGAAGTTCAACGTTAGCATGCACATGACCAACAAAAGAAGCAAACATTATAAGAGGTATATTTCATGGTTTATGATGTTATACATGTCGCTATGAAATATGTTGTTGTTGATGGGGTTAACTAGATTTTTGTTCACTGTGAACAATCAGTGACAACAATGTATCGTTCCTGTGTTAGAGTAGGCTGAGCCAATCCTTACCGGCACAGAGTAGGAGTAGCAGAGGTGTCATGTCCATGGTGACAGCACGGTCGGAAGAGACAGAGGAAAGATGGGTTGGTGTCCTGTATGAGGATATGTGTCAAATGTATGAGTTTGCATCCCTGACACTTTGACCGTTAATATTTTCAATCAAGAGCAGAACACTGCAACACTTTGAAAGTTCCAAATTCCAATTCCAAAAATTCTCCATCTCAACATCAATATAAAAATGATATTATGAAATCAAATTCCCAACCTAGATGTAGCTATGTACTATAATGTACTATAACGTTGTCCTTTGTGTTATATTTATTAACCTCACAAACTAGACAAATTTACGTTATGTTTATTTTACCTGCTGTAGTGTGTGTAGATATGACTGGATTTGGTCTGTGTAGTATGATGGGGTCTGATCCTCCAGACTGAAGCAGTGTAGTAGGAACTCAGATATATATACACAGCTGAAATAGTATTCTAAGACTTGGTCTGCCTACATATATACATATTCATAATGCAAATCCTGGAAAGACTGATGATTGGCATGTTTACTTTACATTGCAAAACATCGGGACTATTTTAGGCAAAACAGTACGGTAACCACAAATGGCTCACAGCCTATACATTATCCATCCCCCTCACCTCTCAATGACAGAAGGATAGTATTGTTCTTCTGTTGAATTGTATCTCCCGACCCCTCCTGTCTCAGCCTCCAGTATTTATGCTGCAATAGTTTTTATGTTCGGGGGCTAGGGTCAGTCTGTTATGTCTGGAGTATTTCTCGTGTCTTATCCGGTGTCCTGTGTGAATTTAAGTATGCTCCCTCTAATTCTCTCTCTCACCCTCTCCCTCCCCTCCCCTCCCAGAGGACCTGAGCCCTGGGACCATGCCTCAGGACTGCCAGGCCTGATGACTCCTTGCTGTCCCCAGTCCACCTGGTCGTGCTGCTGCTCCAGATTCAACTGTTCTGCCTTAGGCTATGGAACCCTGACCTGTTCACCGGACGTGCTACCTTGCCCCGGACCTGCTGTTTTCAACTCTCTCTACCGCACCTGCTGTCTCTAACTCTGAATGCTCGGATATGAAAAGCCAACTGACATTTAATCCTGAGGTGCTGACCTGTTGCACCCTCTACAACCACTGTGATTATTATTTTTTGACCCTGCTGGTCATCTACGAACGTTTGAACATCTTAGCCATGTACTGTTATAATCTCAACCCGGCACAGCCAGAAGAGGACTGACCACCCCTCAGAGCCTAGTTCCTCTCTTGGTTTCTTCCTAGATTCTGACTTTCTAGGGAGTTTTTCCTAGCCACCTCACTTCTACATCTGCATTGCTTGCTGTTTGGCGTTTTAGGCTGGGTTTCTGTACAGCACTTTGTGACATCTGCTGATGTAAAAAGGTCTTTAGAAATACATTTGATGGATTTTTTTATTTATTTATTTTTTATTTCACCTTTATTTAACCAGGTAGGCTAGTTGAGAACAAGTTCTCATTTGCAACTGCGACCTGGCCAAGATAAAGCGCAGCAATTTCGACACATACAACAACACAGAGTTACACATGGGATAAACAAAACACACAGTCAATAATACAGTAGAACAAAAGAAAACAAAAAGTCTATATACAGTGAGTGCAAATGAGGTAAGTTAAGGAAATAAATAGGCCATGGTGGCGAAGTAATTACAATATAGCAATTAAACACTGGAATGGTAGATCGGCAGAAGATGAAAGTGCAGGTGGAGATACTGGGGTGCAAAGGAGCAAGATAAATAAATACCAATATGGGGATGAGGTAGGTAGATAGATGGGCTGTTTACAGATAGGCTAAGTACAGGTGCAGTGATCTGTAAACTGCTCTGACAGCTGGTGCTTAAAGCTAGTGAGGGAGATGTGAGTCTCCAGCTTCAGAGATTTTTGCAATTCGTTCCAGTCATGGGCAGCAGAGAACTGGAAGGAAAGACGACCAAAGGAGGAATTGGCTTTGGGGGTGACCAGTGAGATATACCTGCTGGAGCGCGTGCTACGAGTGGGTGCTGCTATGGTGACCAGTGAGCTGAGATAAGGCGGGGCTTTCCCTAGCAGAGATTTGTAGATCACCTGCCAACCAACGAGAGCGTACAGATCACAATGGTGGGTAGTGTATGGGGCTTTGGTGACAAAATGGATGGCACTGTGATAGACTGCATCCAACTTGTTGAGTAGAGTGTTGGAGGCTATTTTATAGATGACATCACCGAAGTCGAGGATCGGTAGGATGGTCAGTTTTACGAGGGTATGTTTGGCAGCATGAGTGAAGGATGCTTTGTTGCGATATAGGAAGCCGATTCTAGATTTAATTTTGGATTGGAGATGCTTAATGTGAGTCTGGAGGGAGATTTTACAGTATAACCAGACACCCAGGTATTTGTAGTTGTCCACGTATTCTAAGTCAGAGCCGTCCAGAGTAGTGATGCTGGACGGGCGAGCAGGTGCAGGCAGCGATCGATTGAAAAGCATGCATTTAGTTTTACTTGCGTTTAAGGCCACGGAAGGAGAGTTGTAGGCATTGAAGCTCGTCTGGAGGTTAGTTAACACAGTGTCCAAGGAGGGGCCAGAGGTATACAGAATGGTGTCGTCTGCGTAGAGGTGGATCAGAGAATCACCAGCAGCAAGAGCAACATCATTGATGTATACAGAAAAGAGAGTCGGCCCGAGAATTGAACCCTGTGGCACACCCATAGAGACTGTCAGAGGTCCAGACAACAGGCCCTCCGATTTGACACACTGAACACACTGTTTTGTTTATTTTTGTCAAGTTAGAACAGAAATGGAGTGAAGAGAAACAATAGACATCAAGTAGCCTACAGAGGTAAAAACAAGCTCAGTATTTCCATTATACTCACAACATCCATTAAATTAAATAAAGTCCTTTTGTGTTATGAGGTTCCGTAGTCATCTTTAACATGCTTGATACTGTTAAGGAAATGTATAAAGATACAGATTTAGGAAGGTATTTACTGTTTTGGAGGAGAAAGAAGGCTTAACTCACTTTATGTGAACAACCCATAGTTACAGTGAAGTGGAATATAAAATAGTGATGACTATAAAATACTATAATTAAAATGAATTCCATCATATTGTTTGAAACCATGTCAAATATCTGAAGTATCACACACATGAAGATTGAAATGAAGATTGTGGATAACAAATTACATTAATAATGGCAAGTTATATTGTACAGTATATCACTCACCACGAGCTTAAACAATTAGAAGATTGGAAGATTAGTCTGAATAAGGACACATTTAAAAAAAAAACATTGGCAATGCCTAAATACAACGATCAAAACATGTAGAATGATTCCACCATTTCAGTGTCTTTTGAGAAGTGTGACATAATTTTAAAAAAAACTTAATTTAATGTTCAACTTCATAAAATCCATATTTTCCCATCTCAAGAGGTTAAATAAACAAAATGACTATAGTAAGTGACTATTAAAGACCCAGTGCAGCCGATTTATATAAATATAATAATTTATGACTTAACGCTGTCTGGATTCCGATAGAAATTACACATCACTTTTACAAGCCAGCGTAATGTGACTTGCAGGCCTGATGTGGCCTGTAAACCATGAGATTCCTAACACCGCCGTGTTAGGGTATAACCAGGCCCTCAAAAAAAAGCCCTTATGATACATGTAATGTATTGTCATAAATAATAATATTTTAAAGGCCAATAAGTAGTAATGGGAAACTGAGGCGTACCTCTGAGGCGTACCGTAGTCTTCGACGTTTCATCAAATTGTGCCGAAAAACTGTTAATTACTCAAGCTTTATTATCTGTTCACAATGCACATTAGTGACATCTAGTGGTCAGCAATAAATAGCAGCATGTGATTATTAGATATATAAAAAAATGTCTGTTTTCCTCAAAACTCCGTGGCGCAGCAGTAAGTAGTTGGCCTTATAGTACTGTAATCAGTTTGAATACCCGTTACGCATCATGCTTCCCTTTTTTGCCTTTACTAGTTTACTATTTTTCAAAAACTGAATCTGTAGCATTATTTAGGATGCTTAAGACAGAAGCTTAAACTATACAACAAAAAAAATGAAATATTTGAACAATAGTGCAAAACGTGTGTGAAGTCCCAAGGTTACGTATGTAACCACGGTTATGTGAGCTATTGGATCATACCAATATGGATACATTCCCAGTAATAATTTCATATTAGTCCCGTGTACCAGGGAGTGCTGTGGCTGACCCCCTTAAATAGCTGCCACCGCACCTCTTCCACCTCGTGTCCTTTTCGAGGCGCCATAGATCACCGACAAAGAGGAGTGGAGTGATCCAGCAGCTCACGTAACCGTGGTTACATACGTAACCTTCGCTATTTAGCACTATATTGGATCACTCCAATATGGTATCACAATACCAGATTAATCGATGATCTAGGTAATGTCCAGACAGAGAGCAAAGTCCCGTAGGACTGAGCTCAGGGCAGTGATAGTTGCAATGTCCCTCCATCCCCACTCAGGGAAGTGGAGACAACTCCCAGCACAGCTGTTCTGACCTCATTGGCGGGGGCAACAATGACTTGATAGTACCTATAAAAAGGTGCAGGACGATGCCCAATTGACAGAGGCAAAGTGCTACCCCTCTAGTAGAATATGCCACTACAGCAGACGGCAGAGGCCGGCTAGCCAGCTGATATGCTGTAGTAAGTGTCCACAGTACAATGTGAGAGTCTTTGTATCAATAGGCTCTGGCCCAGAACTCTCTCACCATAACAAACGAATAGCTGATCAGACTGTCGTATTGCCTGTGGGTAATGTAAGTGTCCAAGGCCCTGACCCGGGCAGAGCACACTTGGGGGGAAAAACATCCAGCTCACCCGCAGTCGCGGGACAAATGTAAGGGCCGGTTCTCGTCTGTTAAGCAGGACATTAGGCAACAATGAGAGGTTAAGATGGAGGGTGCTCACTGAAAAGGCATGAAGTTTACTCACCCTCGTAGTGGAGGTAATAGCCAACAGCAATACCCCCTTTATGAATAGGTGCTTCAAAGGCATCAACTCTAAGGGCGGCTTAGCAAGTGCTGACAGCACCATGTCAACGTTCCAGTTTGGCACCGAGTGGGCAATTGCTGGACACAGACCTCAAACCCCCTTCATAATTTGGAGAGCAATAGCTAGCCAGCCATTGGTCCCTCTTGGCCTCATGGCAGGCCAAGATAGCTTCTAAATACACTCTCAACGTGGATGCCGCTCGGCCTGTATCAAGCAGTGACTGTGAAAACCGTAAAACTGTTTTCACATATAGCTCTCAAACCAGGTACAAATTATGCCCCACCACATTTGATATGATGCATTGTTGGAAGAAACCATGGCGCTCCGCAACGTGTTCACCATATTGTCCTGACGGCCGAGATGGGTGCACTGATGCCTCTCAGAGGCCAAGCCTGAAGCTGGAGGCGGTGCGTGTCCGGGTGCCACAGTGTCCCCGTAGCCTGAAGAGAAGGTCGGGACTCAGGGGCAGCTGCCATGGGGTCCCCAAGAGGAGAGACAACAGAAGGCTGATCCATGGTGGTCTCAGCCAACATGTTGCTATCAAGAGCATCTGGTGGCCAATCAAGTTGACCCTCGGAACATGGTACCCCAACCCGTTAGAGAGGCTTCACTGCACACCAGCTCTCTTTTTATTAAGTTTATTTATTTAACCTTTATTTAACTAGGCAAGTCAGTTAAGAACAAATTCTTATTTACAATGACGTCCTACCTCAGCCACACCTGGACAACGCTGAGCCAATTTTGTGCCAAACTATGGGACTCCGAATTACGGCCGGATGTGATATAGCCTGAATATGAACCAGGGACTGTAATGACGTCTCTTGCACTGAGAGGCACTGCCTTAGACCACCGCGCCACTCGATAGCCCTAAAATCTCTGGAGTGGACTCTGATTAAGCTCACCCCCTTTAACAGGAAGGAGCAGAATAGCCACTTTGATAGGGTCCTCATGCACTCATCACCAACAATTGACGGGGTCTGTGATTGTTTTGGGTGCCGTGGGAGTTGAACCATCGTTGGAGTGGCTTAATGGAGAATGCCTAGCGGAACCAACAGTGACGCCACCGTCAGTCAGTCGAGTGACTGTTGGCACTCTAACACCGGCATGGCTCATCCGAAACGTTTGAGGTAGGATAGGATTTTGTTACTTTCACCTGAGGGAGACGTGCCCTCATGAGAGTTGAGTCAATGGACGTCATAAGGTGGATCACCTTCCGTGAGGGGTTCAGGTGACTCTTCACCTCATTTAGTGTGAGGCCCATAACTCGAATGTGGTTCAAGAGGGTCCTCGTGTCTGTTGTGGCCTGTTCCCTGGATGGGGCAGACTACCCAATCATCCAGGTAAGGCAGTTACTCCTCCAGTATAATGTGCCACCACAACAAAAGGAAAAGGCTGGTGGGCCAGCTGAAATGCTGTATTAACATTGTCCACCATGCAATGTGAGAGTCCGGCAGATAGGCCCTGGCCAAAAAACTCTCTCACCAGAGTTAACAAAAAACGGATAAACTTTCGCATTGCCTGCGGTTGTGAAAAGTGTCCATTGCCCTAGCCGGGCACAACACACTGGGGGAAGCCCCTAGATCAGCCGCAACAGCGAGAGAGGCGTGTGTGGACAACTATAATGGCCAGTTAACGTGTCTGTCAGACAGAACCCTTGGCCAGAATGAGGGGTTTGGATGGAGGTTGACACTCCATCTAAACTCATTCGGAAACATTCAGTCAACCAGGGTGTCAACACTAAAAGACCCTTAGACATTTGAGGCGCAAAAACTATAGCGGTGGCCAGCGTCAGAGTTGGAGTATGTAGCGTTCCATCACTGTATTAAGTGCCCATGTGGACTCCACTTGCCTCTCTCAGTTTGGCCTTTGGGCCTGTGAGAAGCTGCCAATACCAGCGGCAAGTACCTAAGGGTGACTGCAGAGTGCCACCCTTCTTAGATGCAGTCAGGGACACCTTGCATTTCTTAAGGCAAAAAGTTATACTTGAAATGGTAGTTTCTCTTTGTGTAAAGAAGTGATGGGTAGTACACCCAGCAGTATAACAAAATAATATGTGATGAACGGCTCGATTCGGTCTTATGTAGCAAAATGCCAGAATTTTCTCCATTTCCTTAGCTGTCATACTCTAATTCCACTGATTTCAAAACTTGGTCCTCCAGAAAGTGGAGAGTAAGACTTATGCAGTTCTATTACGTGATATCTTTCAAAAAATCCGCGTTAGAAAGGATTACCTACTCATACTGATCAGCTCAAATTATAGACAGAAGCGCGCTACATGGCAGACCAATCCGAACTCATCTCTCGGCATGTCCAGCCCACTCATTATCTCAGCCAATCATGGCTAGAGGGAAGGTTGCTGACTTTTTCCGTAGCTAAACCAACTAGGCTTGCAATTTAACAATTGTATTCATATTTACAGATGGCATACAAGTTTGTTATTAAGGCACATGAAAGTTCACATGTTCCAGAAGGCATTTCTGGTAAAAAAAAAAAAGAAAAGGTTTATGTTCAAATGGCACTCCTGTGAAGTAGTGGTGCTCGATATACGCCTATTTTCCTGAAACGAGTCACATATGGCAACCCCGCCAGAGCAAAACATACACAGTCTCCCGATCTTGCGGGGTAGGACCGGTCCCCGAACCTAAAGGCTATAACCGGGAGGGTTCCGGTGCACAGACAACTAAGACAAACACTCAGCGATACAATACTGGTAGACCAAACCGAGTATCGCCCAGGTTGGTACACTGTCACAAGTAATAAAAACAAGTCGAAACCCAAACGAGATGGCATAAACCAAAATGAGTGGGGGGACAGCAGAGCACCCTAATGGAGACGCTAGCTAGCTGCTCCATGCTACTGAATAGCTGCAGGTTTACTTCTGTTTATATACCCTCTAACATAGAGCTCTTACCAAGTGAATCCTCTCTGGAATGAGCCGAGAAAATTAATAGGTGGAATTAGTGTGGCGGGAACTATCTAATGGGGTCTGTCGCAGCACTACCTTGTACACAGGACTAATCTGAAATTCTTGCTCGGAATGCTTGCTCTGAGGTGGATCACAGTGGAGAAGGTGGAAAGCTTCAAGTTCTTTGGCGTACACATCACTGACAAACTGAAATGGTCCACCACACAGACAGTTTTGTGAAGAAAGCGCAATAGCGCTTAACCCTCATAAATAACCCTCATAAACTTTTTCAGATGCACAATTGAGAGCATCCTGTAAGTCTGTATCACAGCCTGGTATGGCAACTGCACCTCCCATAACCGCAGGGCTCTCCAGAGGGTGGTGCGGTCTGCCCAACGCATCACTGGGGGCAAACTACCTGCCCTCCAGGACACCTACAGCACCCATTGTCACAGGAAGGCTAAAACGATTATCAAGGACAACATCCACCCAAGCCACTGCCTGTTCATCCTGCTATCATCCAGAAGGTAAGGTCAGTACAGGTATATCAAAGCTGGGACCGAGAGACTGAAAAACAGCTTCTGGAAGGATACCATATCAGAGTGATCCAATATAGTGCTACATAGTCAGTGGCGCATTTGAAGATCAGGAAGAGGCGTTTATGTGTGTCGCCATCGTGCTTCATGGAGGAGTTTTTGAGCTACTCCAGGAAATGACGTTGCAGGCTGCAACAAACATTCCATCACGTGGTGTGCAGTCCGGCTATCTGCCGGTAGTTTCCAGATTCCATATGTTGCTATACATTAGTGCACGAGGCTATGGTGTGAGTCGTGAGCCAAATTTAAATAAATACAGTGCATTAACCTGCCAAAATCAAACAGACAAGATCCATTTCATTCAGCCTAACGTTAGCCTTGCCTGGCACATGCATGTCAGAGTTGATATTAGCTAGCTTGCACTATCTAACTAATGACAGACCTCTGTGACAAACCTGTATTCATGGGGCCTCCCAAGTGGCTAGAGGCGTATCACAATCGGCCGTGATCGGGAGTCCCATAGGGTGGCACACAATTGGCCCAGCATCGCCCGGGTTAGGGGAGGGTTTAGCCGGGGAGGCTTTACTTGGCTCATCATGCTCTAATGACTCCTTGTGGCGAGCCGGGCGCCTGCAGGCTGACCCCGGTCGTCTGTTAAACACATTGGTGCGGCTGGCTTCCGGGTTATGCTGAAGCTCGGTTTGGCGAATCATGTTTTGGAGGATGAATGACTCAGCCTTCACCTCCCTAGCGATGAGACAAAATCGAAATTGGGGAGAAAAAGGGAGGAAAATACAATGTTTTCATGACTCATGACTTCATGACTCATGAACATACATGCAACTAGCAAACATACTGTACAATGCTCCTCATGTCACTCATTATTGAACATCAAATTTGAACATTCATGCTATAGCTAGCATTAGATGCTATCTGTTAGCTAACTATCTTCTAGCATAAGCCTAGCCCTAGATGACACGAAAATATGATCATAATTTAATTAGATGACAGACTATGATCATGATCCTCTTTGGAATAGCGATAAGTGCAGTTAAATCCTTAACAAGCCATGTCTGCCCATGCTATCAAAACTGTATCCACTATGCAAAGAACAAACACTGGAAAGTAGTGCGATCATAAAAATATAACTCTCATAGTTTTTAAATCAGCCCGTAGGGAAGGAGGAGACTGGAACAGTGTAATGACCATATAATATTCTCTCTCTTCTTCTCTACACAGGATTGCGATGTCAAAACTAGCTACCGGTAGCACCTAAATTATCCCCAACTTCATTTGTGTGCGATTTTAAAGTAATTGGTTCAAGGACACACATCGGGTGAAATAGTAGCAAGTATTCGTACATGATTGTGTTCAAAAAAAGATTATAACCATGAACATTGACCACAAAGATTACCATACTCCCATTGACTAAAATGGGGGATCCTCTTTTCTGGAGTTACCTGCCATAAGGTTGAATGTACCTATCGTTAGGATCATCGGAAAAGCCATGCGTGAAACATGAAACGTGATTATGAAATGTCATCTCTGAACATACAAACACCATGTTGTGATTACGGACTAACATTTTTGGCTTGAACACATTTTGTGTTGCAATTCTGAGGTACAATAATAGCTTTCAGAGATTTTGGCAGTTTCATCTCACCGACAAAGAAAACTTGTTGGACATCCTAACTGAATATCCAGCGCAAGTCAACAGTGAAGTTTCCGTCCGCTAGGTGTATCTTTACAGCATGGGCATATCTCTGGGTGACGTGGACATCCCCATTCATGCACCTTATATGAACAAAATATGACATTCAATATCGGGCTCTGTCTGCAATTAAACCAGTTGTATCTACTGTACCAGAAATAATGAAACGTAGAATAATAATGGAGGTTTGGTGAGTTTATGAATGATTTATGACCACTGGAGTCTGCCACTCAAAATATTTTTTATATAGAATATTTTGATATTTATTTCATCACTAAAAGTCTTGCCAAAGCGTTTTCTGTAGGACAGGTTCATATGAATGTAAAATAATTTGATATGATTTATATGAACCGAGTCATGAACATAATGTATGGACTTTGAAATGAACAACAGGGAAGTTAAATGTAGGCTATTCTGGCAAAAGCTTAATTCCCACACGTTAGAATAACACTGTTGCAGTGGTTTTAGATCTCCATAGAGGTTATTGCCTCCATCGCGACACTGCTGCACAGTTGAAGAGCTTGTGATCTCCATGCAGCACCATACGCCTTCGGAAATGCACCTTTCCGCCTCAGAAGATGCCCTTCTGGAGGCATGTAGCCATAGAGTCATTATACCCTAATGTAGGCCTATGTGCCTGCTAGCCAAATGAAGTGCAGAGCATGCATGCTGCATGCAACTCGTCATTCCAACATTGTTGCATCGGCTCCTGCCACGCCCTCTACTTCTCATCCGGTGTCTCCCTAACCTGCCGCCTCTGCCCCAGTGCTCTCTCCCTCTCTCTCCGTGTGGGTGTATGTGATTGTGTGAGTGGCTACAGGTGTGCTGGAGGCAGTGCAGATCCCCTGCAACCTGTTCCATAATCAGGACCTCTACAAACACTCAGGCCTGCCACTTCCACGTTGCCAGATCGTAGCATCTGCTCAGTCAGTCTGCATTTCAAGCCGTTTGTTCCTGCTTAGATCTTGTTATCGTGTTCCGCCAGTTTTTCCCTAGCCTGACGCTGCTTTTCTCTCTGGCACAGTTCTGTCTGCTCTGACTCTGGTCCCTGTCTCCAGTTCCTCGTCTCGTCAGTCCTGCTTCCCTGCCCTGGACCCCCTCTCTACTGCTTCCTTGGATTCCTCTCTGGACCTGCTTACCCTGCCCATACTCCCCTTGCCCCAGCCTCAGCCTCAGTTCTTGGTCTCCTGCTACCCGCCTGAGATTCCCCTGGCCTGCATACCATCTCCCCCCCGCTTTTCAATAAATATCTTAGTTACGTTACACCTGTCTCCTCGTCTGAGTGCACTTGGGTTCAGCTGCTCTGCCCCACCTAAAAAATAAAATTGAGCATTTAATTAATCTATCATACAGTTCAGTCAGTCAGTAGGTAATCCATTCAATAATTTGTCTGAGTTGCAAAAGGAACTAAATTAAAGAGAATAGAACAGTCTTGTCCATTTGTTTATTGAAATGATCTAAATTCTCCAATGTTCTTTAGCCTATCACCTAATGTAATGTTTAATTTCAGGCCTATCCAAATAAAAAATAGGTCTTCAACTTGTAGGAATTGCAATTCAGGCTATAATTTTGTGTACTGGTGTCTTGCGGAATAATTTTTTAACCCTATTTGTGTTTTATAACAGTTTTTATTATAGGGCTCCCCTTAAAAAGATACCCTTGCTGACATGCCTCTAAATAAAGTGTAAGAAAAATAGTTGAAGAAGCTGATAAAACAGATCTGGCAATAAGAATAGGCTACAGATAGTCTTAACCATTTGGGAACCCGTGGCTATTTCGCTAAGGACAGGTTATAGCCAAGACCTAATCAATATTCTGTTTTGTCTCATTTGTTGATATGGATATAGCCTCTGTGTGACGTGGTTGTGCAACAAAAATTGCTATGACAAGCCGACATACAGAGTGGAATTCACTAATACCACAGTCAAAGTGCCTACTATAAGGCCTGCAGTCTGTGCTCACAAAAACGGTAAAAAGTTCTGCAATTATATGGCCATTAAATAACACACAACGGAATGACATATTTAGATAGTTGAATAGGCCTAGCCTAAATCATATTTCATTTATATTTTGCAACTCTCACACAAGTCATTTGCCGACGGCCCAAGCCTATTCTACGCCGTCTACCGGTATAACGTCGTTATTGAATGCAGTTCTAAGACAAACTCTTGACTTTTATTTTGGAAATGAATCTGGAAGCAGGAAAGCAACTCCTGGAGTAACACCTGGACTAGAGTTGCTTGATTGACTAGCTAACTTTGACTAGCTACGTTCCGCTCATGTCCTTTGCAGATACCACATTACTGACAAAAGTTTGTATGTATAAAAATGATTGTTCAATCATAGTCGTATCATAGGGTTTGTACATTTACAGATCTAATTTAATGTTTATGTTTCATGCATTGGCTTTTGTTACGATCCTAACAATTTATGTAAGGATTTCCTTAGGATCCTAACGATACGTACGTTCAACCTTTTGGCAGCTCTCTCGCTCCATACAATTGCCTGAAATCCTCAATGTGAAGGGGCAGTCGTTCTCCTCTTGTGGTTTCACATAAAACTAATTTCAAAAGTGTGCCTTCAATGGGACCCTCCCATCGCCGGTTGTTTCATAGTTCCCTACTCTACCTGCTTAACTACGGCAGGTGAAAATCTTGTACAAAATCCTAACTACATATTTGTAAGTATGGTGTCCAGTAGAGGTTGATGTTTGAAAGCAGCTTGGGAATCGAAGAAACCACAACAAAATCAGTGGGATTTCGCATTTTGCAACACGTCATCATAAATCACGTCGTCAAACGAAGCTTTGGACTTCATGAAATACTTCTGATAAAGTGATACACAAATCGTCACACTGCTTCGTAGTTGTCTGCTTAGCGATTTCCACACATGCCTTGGAGCTCTGGTATCAACCGTAACATCACTACTATTAAGGCTTGTGGAACTGTTCATAGAGGGTTCTATGAAGAACCCTCCAAAGATACAGTATAAGGGTTCTCGGTAGAACCCTTCCTAAGTGATTCTAGGACAAACCTTTCAATGATAACGTGGTTCTTGGTAGATCCTTCATAGAAGGGTCTAGGTAGAACCATATACAGGGGGTTATTTGACAAACCCTACATGGATGGTTCCAGATAGAATCCTCTGCAAAGCTGAGTGTGTGTGTGTGTGTGTGCGTTCATGTGTGCGTTTGTATTGCGATTAGTATAGCCCCAATTGTTCTGAACACATGTCATTGTTGTAGTAATGGTCAGCCCAATGTGCTGTGAATGCAGCCAAGCCCAGGTGTGTGTGTGTGTGTGTGTGTGTGTGTGTGTGTGTGTGTGTGTGTGTGTGTGTGTGTGTGTGTGTGTGTGTGTGTGTGTGTGTGTGTGTGTGTGTGTGTGTGTGTGTGTGTGTGTGTGTGTGTGTGTGTGTGTGTGTGTGTGCGTGCGTGCGTGCGTGCGAGTCTGTGCCTGTGTGCACGCACGTACGTGTGTGATGGTGAATGAAAGTACAGTATATTAGTTTGGGTACAGTACATGCTACAGGATAGGATTTTCTAAAATGGTGGCTCTGGATTCAGAGGCCTTACAATACCGTATGATGCACTTTATTGTTCATTTGGAGCTTTATTGTCCGCCATCATGAACATGCCATATTGTAAAAAGGTAAATATGGTTTGCTGTGTACTGTGTGTTGTATTACAGTTGGCCTTTTCTTGGTCCTCAGAGACAGAGTTTGTTACACCCTGATCTGTTTCACCTGTCTTTGTGTTTGTTTCCACCCCCATCAGGTGTCTCTGATCTCCCCTCACTCTCCCCTGTGTATTTATACCTGCGTTTTCTGTTTGTCTGTTGCCAGTTTGTCTTGTCAAGTCCACCTGTGTGCTTGTTTTTCTTAGTCTTCCCAGTTCTGTCCTGCCTGTCCTGATCCTGCCTGTCCTGATATTGTGTTAGGTCGCTATGGAGGTGTTGTTTTGCATTTCATTTGTACAATACCCAAGAAAGAATATGATGTTGAACTTAAAATATCTACTTCAAAACCATAAGAGTATCTGGAGTATAAGTCATGTTGAAAATGTTTTCTCAAGTTCTATATCAGCTGAACATGACACAGACCTTTGTGAAAACACAGAAAACACAGACCTTTACAGTTGAAGTTGGAAGTTTACATACACCAAATACATGTACACTCAGTTTTTCACAATTCCTGACATTTAATCCTAGTAAAACTTCCCTGTTTTAGGTCAGTTAGGATCACCACTTTATTTTAAGAATGTGAAAGTTCAGAATAATAGTAACAAATTATTTATTTCAGCTTTTATTTCTTTCGTCACATTCACCGTGGGTCAGAAGTTTACATACACTCAATTAGTAATTGGTAGCATTACCTTTAAATTGTTTAACTTGGGTCAAATGTTTTGGGTAGCCTTCAACAAGCTTCCCACAATGAGTTGGGTAAATTTTGGCTCATTCCTCTTGACAGAGCTGGTGTAACTGAGTCAGGTTTGTAGGCCTCATTTCTCGCACACTTTTTCAGTTCTGCCCACAAATTGTCTATAGGATTGAGAACAGGGCTTTGTGATGTTCACTCCAATACCTTGACTTTGTTGTGCTTAAGCAATTTTGCCACAACTTTGGAAGTATGCTTGGGGTCATTGTCCATTTGGAAACCCATTTGACTTTGATTAATGATTTTTTTCTGAGGTCTTGGCTGATTTCTTTTGATTTTCCCATGATGTCAAGCAAAGAGGCACTGAGTTTGAAGGTCGGCCTTGAAATACATCCACAGGTACACTTCCAATTGACTTATCTGAAGCTTCTAAACCATAACATAATTTTATGGAATTATCCAAGCTGTTTAAAGGCATAGTCAACTTAGTTTATGTAAAAGTCTGACACACTGCAATTGTGATACAGTGAATTATAAGTGAAATAATCTGTCTGTAAACAATTGTTGGAAAAATTACTTGTGTCTTGCACAAAGTAGATTTCCTAACCGACTTGCCAAAACTATAGTTTGTTAACAGGAAATGTGTGGGGTGGTTGAAAAATGAGTTTAAATGACTCCAACCTAAATGTATGTAAACTTTCGACTTCAACTGTAGGTTTGAGTCATGGTCATGGTCTTGGCTGTCGGCAGGGCACAGAGGCTTTTATTGCATCCCAAATGGCATTATTTTCCCTATTTAGTGCACTACTTTTGACCAGTGCCAATAGGGCTTTGGTCAAAAGCAATGCACTATAGGGAATATGGTGCCAATTGGGATGCAGGCTCTGTGTATTAGTCTTCTTGTGAAACAAACCTTACTCTATTCAAGCATGTAAATTATTAACCACGAATAGCTGCAGGGAGAACCTGGTAATATATTCTAATAGGAAATGCTGTAAACTGATAACACAGACACACTCTTTGTATATGCCCTTCTCTCTTACTGAGGCTTGATGTTTGTTTAAACTGTAAAAATATCCTAGCACTGTACATGAAAGAATGTGGTGTACTGTACTGTATGTGTTTTCCAATGGGCCAAGCGAGATCAAGATGTCTTACCAAATGTCTTATTCCTCTAACTTATTTGATTAAGACTAAAGAGAGAGGGATGAGAGAGAGAGGGAGGAAAAGAGAGAAAGGGAGAAAGACAGACAGAGAGAGAGAGAGAGAGAGAGAGAGAGAGAGAGAGAGAGAGAGAGAGAGAGAGAGAGCGAGAGCTAAACAGTACAGTTTAGATGTGTATGGTCAGGTGAGGTGTGAGTAGGTCATAACTAGAGAGAGGCCTATTCATCTGAACCAAGGGACACATTTGAATTTCAAATAGCACCTTTATTTACACCATGTACACTCAGTTTTTCACAATTCCTGACATTTAATCATAGTAAAACTTCCCTGTTTTAGGTCAGTTAGGATCACCACTTTATTTTAAGAATGTGAAAGTTCAGAATAATAGTAATGAATGATTTATTTCAGTTTTTATTTATTTCATCACATTCCTAGTGGGTCAGAAGTTTACATACACTCAATTAGTATTTGGAAGCATTGCCTTTAAATTGTTTAACTTGGATCAAACGTTTTGTGTAGCCTTCCACAAGCTTCCCACAAGAAGTTGGGTGACTTTTGGCCCATTCCGCCTGACAGAGCCAGTGTACCTGAGTCAGGTTTGTAGGCCTCCTTGCTCGCAGAGACTTTTTCAGTTCTGCGCACAAAATTTCTATGGGATTGAGGTCAGGGCTTTGTGATGGCCACTCCAATACCTTGACCTTGTTGTCCTTAACCTATTAAATCCCATCAGTCACAATAGTCACCGTAAAAAAACATTTCCAGTTATAAGGCTCTATAAATGTTACTGAATGATGTATCAATGCATTTCCAGCACATATTGAAATAATAAAGGGTCTCAATTAAATATGTGCAGTGTCACATGTTTAGTGTAAATTGTCACATGACCAGAGCTGTTTACTTCCTTGTTGCACTATGAGAAGTGGGTGGCTGCATCAAAGCTCCCAAATAAACGGTTAGTAACGTATGTTAAAATAAAGTTAGGACAAATATTTTTGGTACACATCATCTTTAAGGTGTCTAGTATTGATATATGCATTTGCAATTACTCAACTTTGTTCAGTGTGGTCATAGAATGAGTAAACATGTTGACAGCAACAATAGTGACCGGCGGGATAACACAGTGTATCTAGGTATACACATACTGATACACATACATAGTTCTTCTTTTACCTAACTTTCTACTCTGTTCTTTCTTTTAGTTTTCCTTTGAGTCAAGGTCTGGATATGTTGGATCTAGGTGACTGCCCAGACAAGGCATGCAACATTGCAGTTATCCCTCAAAATGAGAAAGATGCTGTCCTGAGTGATTGTGATAGCGATGGGTCAGATATGGACTATGGACAGGCCATTTGCCAGCCAGGCTGTTGAATGCATATGCTGAACCTATGCAAACAGATCATGACAGGAACAACGTTATCAGTGATGATGACCAACTTAGTGTATGTAAACGTCTGACCCACTGGATACAGTGAATTATAAGTGAAATAATCTGTCTGTAAACTATTTTTGGAAAAATTACTTGTGTCATGCACAAAGTAGATTTCCTAACCGACTTGCCAAAACTATAGTTTGTTAACAATACATTTGTGGAGTGGTTGAAAAATGAGTTTTAGTGACTCCAACCTAAATGTATGTAAACGTCCGACTTCAACTGTAAGTATATTTAAAACACAATACTTTTAGACTTTTACTCAAGTAAAAGGAAACCGCAAGGGTGTTTGAGAGTGTGTTTTTTGAGATAGGACTTTTCAGAGAAGTGCTAGATGTCAATTTTCTGCCAATGATCTCTGAGTGGCCAAAGCTGCAAAGCCAGAGGCTTTTTGTGAAAGTGTGTGTGTAGTGCGTGCCTGCATTCGTGCATGTGTGCATTAATGTGCGTTTGTGTGAGTCCGCATCTGCATGTGTATGCAGGTGCGTTTGTGTATGTGTGTGTGTATGTGCAGAACTCCCGGGCATGGAAAAGGGCAGGCTGACCCTGAGAGTGATGATGCAAGAACACAGCAAACTGAGAGGAATAATGTGGCCAGCCAGGCAGATCCACTCATTATGGGGTGATGCAACGTTAGAGGAAAGTACAAAGACTTAAACTGTGGGTTGCCGTGCCATGCCGTCTCAGTTCTGTTCTGCTCTCTGGGACTGCAGGCCTGAAAGCTGTTGATATAACCACCCACACTGGTGGATGAGGAGGAGAGAGGGGAAAGGAGAGTAGAGAGGAGTGTATCTCTCTCTACCTTTCCCCTTGAGAGAGTTTGGGGGACAGGATGTGTGTGTGCATACCTTACATTTGTGCATGCGCCTGTCTGTGTGTGTTCACGCCTGAGTATGTGTGTCTGTGCATTCGTGTGTGTGAGTGTGTCCATGCTCTTTTGTCTGTGTGTGAGGGCGTGAACCCCCTGATTCAGCTTCAGAGATCACAGTAAGGAAATTGAGTCCAGTATAAAGTATTGGATGAGGCTTGGCCCTAGGGGCACATCGAACCTGCCCTGAGTGGTCTGGGTCTCAATGTCAAACACAGGTCTACAGTCAGAAACCTCCCTTATCTAACAGCTCACCACTTCCTCATTCATTGCATGGATCCAGTGTCTCAGGTCTCAGATAGCTGATGTGGTGTGTGTTTGTGCAAGTGTGTGTTCGCCAAAGTCCGAAAAGTGCATATGTGAGTGTGTGTGCGTGCGTGTGTATGCCCGTGCTGTGTGTGTTTGCCTGCATGCGCATGTGTGTTTGTGTTTGCAAAAGTGTGTGAGTGAGCCTGCTGTGTATGCGTGTGTTGTTATGGTGGTGTTTGGCCAGTGGAGCAGGAGAAGCAGCTTGCCTCTCCATAGACAAACATTGGCAGTATAAAGGCCTTACCGAAGAACTCAGTGACTTTCAACGTGGCAGTGTCATAGGATGCCACCTTTTCAACAAGTCAGTTCGTCAAATATCTGTCCTGCTAGAGTTGACCTTGTCAACTGAAAGTGCTGTTATTGTGAAGTGGAAACGTCTAGGAGCATCAATGGCTCAGTCGCAAAGTGGTAGGCCGCACAAGCTCACAGAAAGGGACTACCGAGTGCTGATGCACGTAAAAATTGCCTGTCCTCGGTTGCAACACTCACTACCGAGTTCCAAACTGCCTAAGGAAGCAAAGTCAGCACAAGAACTGTTCATCTGTAACTTCATGAAATGGGTTTCCATGGCCAAGCAGCAGCACACAAGCCTAAGATCACCATGCGCAATACCAAGCGTAAGTGGGAGTGATGTAAAGCTCGCCGCCATTGGACTCTGGAACAGCGGAAACGCATTCTCTGAAGTGATGAATCACACCACACCATCTGGCAGTTCGACGGACTAATCTGGGTTTGGCGGATGCCGTGAGAACTCGAACCTGCCCAAATACATAGTGCCAACTGTAAAGTTTGGTGGAGGAGGAATAATGG
Organism: Oncorhynchus mykiss; assembly: GCF_013265735.2. Taxonomy (NCBI): domain Eukaryota; kingdom Metazoa; phylum Chordata; class Actinopteri; order Salmoniformes; family Salmonidae; genus Oncorhynchus; species Oncorhynchus mykiss. The sequence continues at coordinate 29,605,586 of NC_048585.1, read as the reverse complement.
TCTGGGGTTGTTTTTCATGGTCCGGGCTAAGCCCATTAGTTCCAGTGAAGTCAAAGCTTAATGCTACAGCATACAATGACATTCTAGACAATTCTTCCAACTTTGTGGTAACTATTTGGGGAAGGCCCTTTTTAACGTTTCAGCATGACAATGCCCTCGTGCACAAGGCGAGGCCCATACAGAAATGGTTTGTCGAGATCGGTGTGGAAGAACTAGACTGGCCTGCACAGAGCCCTGAACTCAACTCCATCAAACTACTTTTGGATGAATTGGAATGCCGATTGCAACCAGTCAGTCTGATCGTCCAACATCAGTGCCCAACTCACTACTGCTCTTGTGGATGAATGGAAGCAAGTCCCTGCTGCACTGTTCTAACATCTAGAGGAAAGCCATCCCAGAAGAGTGGAGGCTGTTATAGCAGCAAACGGGGGACCAACTCCATAATAATACCCATGATTTTAGAATGAGATGTTCGACGAGTAGTGTTCACATACTTTTGGTCATGTAGTGTATCTTAAGGTTTTGTTATTTTTGTTGTAACATTAGAGATACAATAGACATATGTAATATATATAGACATATTCTAAGGTCCTCGAAAGCCAAGTCAACAAATAGATTACCGACCATTTCGAATCCCACCATACCTTCTCCGCTATGCAATCTGGTTTCAGAGCTTGTCATGGGTGCACCTCAGCCATGCTCAAGGTCCTAAACGATATCTTAACCGCCATCGATAAGAAACAATACTGTGCAGCCGGATTCATTGATCTGGCCAAGGCTTTTGACTGTCAATAACCACGTCCTCATCGGCAGACTCGATAGCCTTGGTTTCTCAAATGATTGCCTTGCCTGTTTCATCAACTACTTCTCTTATAGAGTTCAGTGTGTCAAATCGGAGGGCCTGTTGTCCGGGCCTCTGGCAGTCTCTATGGGGGTGCCAGGGTTCAATTCTTGGACCGACTCTGTTCTCTGTATACGTCAATGATGTCGCTCTTGCTGCTGGTGAGTCTCTGATCCACCTCTACGCAGACAACACCATTCTGGTGGACAACTACAAATACCTAGGTGTCTGGTTAGACTGTAAACTCTCTTTCCAGACTCACATCAAACATCTCCAATCCAATGTTAAATCTAGAATTGGCTTCCTATTTCGCAAAAAAGCATCCTTCACTCATGCTGCCAAACATACCCTTGTAAAACTGACCATCCTACTGATCCTCGACTTCGGCGATGTCATTTACAAAATAGCCTCCAATACCCTTCTCAATAAATTGGATGCAGTCTATCACAGTGCCATCCGTTTTGTCACCAAAGCCCCATATACTACCCACCACTACGACCTGTACGCTTTCGTTGGCTGGCCCTTGCTTCATACTCGTCGCCAAACCCACTGGCTCCAGGTCATCTACAAGATACCCATCTCTGATTGGGTATCTCCTCGTGGACCGAGTTCCTCCTTCTCCTCTGATGGAGGCCCTTCTGTTGTTACCGGGTGTAACTCTCAGATTGTCCACACGATGTCAGTGTCCTTTCTCTTAGTGGTCTGTTTCCTCACCCTCGTTCTGAAAGGGGGTCTTCTGAGTACGGTCAGCCATGTAGCTCAGGGCTCCAGTGTAGGAATGAAAGCAGTGTAGACACACAATTCCTTGGAGAGTGGTAACCGGGTGGTCTGCTTGAGTTCACCCTCTTAGACACAGCTAATCATCCGTAGCATAGATTGTTAAAAGGTTCCTTTGTCTTCTTCAATCTCGTGTTGTGTTTTGGGTTTGCGACTATCTCAGAGCTTGGCTGTAGCTCATGGTCACCTAGTCTGATATGTTAATTCTTAACTTACATCTTTTATACCCTCTGGTCAGAAACGGGTGTTTCCGTCTTTAAGGCAAGTTCTCTGGGCGTCGCTAGTTATGAGGTCTGGATTTGACTCAGATCCAATTTAGACAACTAACTTCACACTTCATCTTTACAAAACATTCTCTTTGATCTGAACATTTTCCACAAAAAATACAGTATGTGAACATCAGGTACATATTGTAAAAACTCTTCAAGTTACAATGTTTTCGCTATAACGTTGTCATTTAACTTTGAATAACATAACAAAAACGACACATCATTTTCATATTCCGTCTATCGTCATTACCACCATTTTGGCTGACAAAACATCAGTCCATGTATTGCATGTTACTGTTCTGAGGTAGGTTCTTCATAGGCCCATCATACATTCCATTCCTCCACAGTGAGAGGACAAAGAGATTTTCTTTGCTGCCTTAAGATTTACAATGGGCGTGAGGTCATAAAACCCCCCACGGCCATACTTCTTGGTCTCTCCCCCTCAAATCAAACTTTAAATCAAATCAAATTGTATTGGTCACATACACATGGTTAGCAGATGTTAATGTGAGATGTTAATGTGTGCTTCTAGTTCCAACAGTGCAGTAATATCTAACAAATAATCTAACAATTCCCAACAACTACCTAATACACACAAATCTAACAAGTAATCTAACAATCCCCCAACAACTACCTAATACACACAAATCTAAAGAGGTGAATGATAATATGTACATATAAATATATGGATGAGCGATGGCCGAGAGGTATAGGCAAGGTGCAGTAGATTGTCACGTTTGTCATAACGATGAGACCAAGGCGCAGCGTGAGATGAATACATTATTTTATTAAAACGAAGAACACTTAAACAACCTAACAAAACGACCCGTGACACTATAAACACGATAAACAGCTGTCTCTGATTGGGAACCAATTCAGGCCTCCATAGACCTACATATACCTAGACACACCAAAACCCCATAGACCACCCTCGTCACACTCTGACTTAACCAAAATAATAAAGAAAACAAAGATAACTAAGGTCAGGGCGTGACATAGATGGTATAAAATACAGGATACACATGTGATATGAGTAATGTAAGATATGTAAACTTTATTAAAGTGGCATTATTTAAAGTTACATTGTTTAAAGTGACTAGTGATCAATTAATTCAAGTGTCCAGTTATTGGGTCTCAATACAGTATATCCATGTGATATGAGTAACGTAAGATATGTAGACAGTATTAAAGTGGCATCATTTGGAGTGGCATTGTTTAAAGGGACGGGGGATATTTATTTATTGAAGTGTCCAGTGATCGGGTCTCAATGTGGGCAGCAGCCTTTCTGAGTTAGTGATTGCTGTTTAGCAGTCTGATGGCCTTGAGATAAAAGCTTTTTTTCAATCTCTCGGTCCCAGCTTTGATGCACCTGTACTGACCTCGCTTTCTGGATGATAGCGGTGTGAACAGGCAGTGACTCGGGTGGTTATTGTCCTTGATGAGCATTTTGGCCTTCCTGTGACATCGAGTGCTGTAGGTGTCCTGGAGGGCAGGTAATTTGGTCCACTGTCTGTGTGGGTGGACCATTTCTCCACTGCTGACCCCTCAATGTGGATAGGGGGGTGCTCCTTCTTCTGTTCCCTGAAGTCCACGATCATCTCCTTTTTGTTTTGTTTTGTTGAGTGAAAGGTTGTTTTCCTTACACCACACTCCGAGTGCCGGTGATCAAGCCCATTACTGTTGTGTCTTCTGCAAACTTGACACCTACCTTTAAACTCAGTGCCTCTTTGCTGGACATCATTGTAAAGTCAAAAGAAATCAGCAAAGACTTTTAATAAACTGCCGTTGACCTATTGATTGCATGCTCCTGTTTTAGAGTATGACTGGATCTGCTTTGTGTGGTTTGATGGGGTCTGATCCTTCAGACTGAAAGAGTGTAGAGGTAACTCAGGTATACAGTATATACACTTGAAATATATATTCTAAAGCTACACTCTGTCAAACTATGTACTTATTCAAAATACAAAATGCTGACAGATGAATGATTAACTGAGTGCGTGCTTGCTGTACATGGCCATAATATTGGGGACAATTTAAGCAAATCTATCACGTTTTAGGTATGACCCAGATGCAGACAGTGTCGAAAAAAACAATAGTTTATTTCCAAAACAGGAGCATGCAAACGACAGGTCAAAGGCAGGCAGGGGTCAATAACCCAGAGAGGGTGCAAAGGGACCAGAACGGCAGGCAGTCTCAGGGTCAGGGCAGGCAGGGGTCAATAATTAAGTAAGGTTGGGTAAGGTATAAAACTACAGGCAGGGTCGGGGCGGGTCAAAAAACAGGAAGGGCTAGAAAACAGGCGCAAGAAACAGACAGGAGGTTTCAAATACAAAACGAACTAGCAACAGACAAACAGCGACTGCAAGTATATATACACTTAATAGGGAAGATGGGCGACACCTGGAGGGGGGTGGAGACAGTCACAAAGACAGGTGAAACACATCAGGGTGTGACACAAAACATTACAAGTCCTGCCAAAGAGCAAATAGCCATTATATCCATCTAAACAGTATTGTACTGTCAATCAGAGACACACACAACCTGCTTATCAGTAACACTCAGAGAATTGCGTATACATGCAAGATAAAAAATAAATAAATGTGCTACTTGGTAGCACTGCAGATGGTGATTTGGACATTTTGATGTGAATATTACCTTTTCTTTAGGTGTTTTTGATAAGTCTTTTAATAAACTACGTACTCATTAGGTGCATTTAAATTATTGTTGTGTGGTGTCACTTTCAAGCATTACTGGGACAATCTAATGCTAACATACACAATCTAAATGTCTTTTGCTAGGGCTTGCTGATCCCATTTTAGAAGGTTATTTGATACTCTGGACATGTTGGTGTGAATGATAACTTTTTTCTAGGTGTTGTGATCAGCTGGAGGATAATATCTAAAATCATTGATATACAGTGCCTATGGAAAGTATTCAGACCAATTGAATTCTCAAAATGTTGTTAGGTTACGGCCTTATTCTAAAATTGATTAAATACTTTTTTCTCTCATCAATCCACACACAATACCCCATAATGACTGAGCAAAAATAGGTTTTTAGAAATGTTTGCTTATTTATAAAAAATAAATAAATTGGAATATCACATTTACGTAAGTATTCAGATCTTTTACAGAGTACTTTGTTGAGGCACCTTTGGCAGCGATTACAGCCTCGAGTCTTTTTGGGTATGACCCTAGAAGCTTGGCACACCTGTATTTGTGGAGTTTATCACATTCTTCTCTGCAGATCCTCTCCAGCGTTGCTGCACAGCTATTTTCAGGTCTCTCCAGCGACGTTCGATCAGGTTCAAGTCCGGGTTCTGGCTGGGCGACTCACGGACATTCAGAGACTTGTCCCGAAGCCACTCCTGCATTGTCTTGGCTGTGTTCTTAGGGTATTTGTCCTGTTGGAATGTGAACCTTTGCCCCAGTCTGAGGTCCTGAGCGATCTGGAGCAGGTTCTCATCAAGGATCTCTCTGTACTTTGCTCTGATCATCTTTGCCTCGATCCTGACTAATCTACCAGTCCATGCCGCTAAAAAAAACATCCCAACAGCATGATGCTGCCACCACCATGCTTCGGCGCAGGGATGGTGCCAGTTTCCTCCAGACATTATGCTTGGCATTCAGGCCAAAGTGTTCATTCTTCGTTTCATCAGACCAGAGAACCTTGTTTCTCATGGTCTGAGAATCTTTGTGTCTTTTCGCAAACTCCAAGCAGGTTGTCATGTGCCTTTTACTGAGGAGTGACGTCCATATGGTGACTCTACCATAAAGGCCTAATTGGTGGAGTGCTGCAGCGATGGTTGTCCTTCTGGAAGGTTCTCCCATCTCCACAGAGGAACTTTAGAGCTCTGTTAGAGTGACCATTGGGTTCTTGGTCACCTCCGTGACCAAGGCACTTCTCCCCTGATTACTCAGTTTGGCCTGGTGCCCAGCTCTAAGAAGAGTCTTAGTGGTTCTAAACTTCTTCCATTTAAGACTGATGGAGACCACTGTGTTCTTAGGGACCTTCAATGTTGCAGAAATGTTTTGGTACCCTTATCCAGATCTGTGCCTTGACACAATCCTCTACGGACAATTCATTCAACCTCATGGCTGGTTTTTGCTCTGACATGCACTGTCAACTGTGGGACCTTCTATAGACAGGTGTGTGCCTTTCCAAATCAAGTCCAATCAATTGAATTTACCATAGATGGACTCCAATTAAGTTGGACTCCAATCAAACATCTCAAGAATGATCGGGATGCACCTGAGCTCAATTTTGAGTTTCATAGCAAAGGTTCTGAATATTTATGTAAATAAGTTATGGCTGGTCATATCTTATGGCTGGTCCTCACTACATATTCATCGTCAAACCCACTGGCTCCAGGTCATCTATAAGTATTTGCTAGGTAAAGCTCCGCCTTATCTCAGCTCACTGGTCACCATAGCAACACGCACCTGTAGCACGCCCTCCAGCAGGTATATTTCACTGGTCATCTCCAAAGCAAACACCTCCTTTGGCCGCCTTTCCTTCCAGTTCTCCGCTGCCAATGACTGGAACGAATTGCAAAAATCACTGAAGTTGGAGACATATCTTCCTCACTAACTTTAAGCATCAGCTGTCAGAGCAGCTTACCAATCGCTGCAACTGTACACAGCCCATCTTTATATAGCCCATCCAACCAACTACCTACCTCATCCCCATATTTGTTTTGTTTTCTTCTCTTTTGCACACCAGTATTTCTACTTACACATCCTCATCAGCACATCTATCACTACAGTGTTAATTGCTAAGTTGTAATTACTTCGCCACTACGGCCTATTTATTGCCCTTACCTCCTTACTTCATTTGCACACAATGTATATAGACTTTCTGTTTTCTTTTTTCTACTGTATTATTGACTGTATGTTTTGTTTATTCCATGTGCAACTCTGTGTTGTATGTGTAGAATTGCTATGCTTTATCTTGGCCCGGCCGCAGTTGCAAATGAGAACTTGTTCTCAACTAGCCTACCTGGTTAAATAAAGGTGAAATAAAAAAATTAAAAATAAAGCAATGATGGACTGTCATTTCTCTTTGCTTATTTGAGCTGTTTTTGCCATAATATGTACTTGCTTTTTAACCAAATTGGGCTATCTTCTGTATACCACCCCTACCGTGTCACAACACAACTGATTGGCTCAAACGCTTCAAGAAGTAAAGAAATTCCACGAATGAACTTTTAACAAGGCACACCTGTTAATTGTACTGCAATCCAGGTGACTACCTCATGACGCTGGTTGAGAGAATGCCAAGAGTGAGCAAAGCTGCCATCAAGGCAATGGGTGGCTACTTTGAAAAATCTAAATAAAATCAATTTTTTTACTTTTTTGGTTACCACATAATTCCATATGTGTTATTTCAAAGTTTAGATGTCTTCACTATTATTCTACAATATAGAAAATAGTAGTCAAAATCACCTTGAATGAGTAGGTGTGTAAAAACGTTGACTGGTACAGTACATTTAGTAGACCCAAAAAGTGTTGTTGATTTGTTTGCATAGGTAGGGTATGAGCTACTTTTTATATCTATCAGTCCTGGCCTGTAGAATAGAGAGCAGCTGGGCACGTTGGGTGGATTTGCTTTGACAGGCAGGTAACAAATGCCTGAAGGGAGACTTAGAGAGGAAGTTAGCAAAGTCCAGGCACAGTTTCTCTCTTCTATCATGAAGTGAGGGTAGTGATAATAATACCATTACTTCTGGAAGTGGCTCTCAGGCAGGCAGCTAGGTAGGGAGTGCAAATATGTAAAGGGGGAGATTTTGTAGAATGACTTGGGAGGACATTTTATTTGTTTAATTGTCAATTTCTCTGTTTCCATTGTGATCATCACCGGAAATGCTAATTTTGAGTAGTGCTTTCCTCATTCCGGGCATGGATTGTACCCCCTTGTGCCAGGACCTTTGGTCTTCCCTTTTCAAGTGAGAAATCCATGAGGAGTTTAATATATTTTTGCCGTGCTATATTGACCTCTGAACCTTGTTTCGATAGTACCTGGTGAGCGCTGATTTCTTCCCACGGGTGTATGATCATGTTCTTACATTCTGCTGTCATTCATGGTCTATCTTCCAGATGAAGTTTCACTGTGACCACTGGGAAGTACTTGTCACACGCCCATCTTTCTTTCAATGCAAAACCCAGCAGAAGGAGCACGCCCCTATCCACATTGACTGGACTGCAGTGGAGAAGGTGGAAAATGTCAAGTTCCTGACGATTTGAAATGGTCCACTCACACAGGCAGTGTTGTGAAGAAGGCACAATAGTGCCTATTCAACCTCAGGAGGCTGAAGAAATTTGGCGTGGCACCCAAAACCCTCACAAACTTTTACAGATGCACATTTGAGAGCATCCTGTCGAACTGTATCACCACCTGGTACAGCAACTGCACCACCCGCAACCGCAGGGCTCTCCAGAGGGTGATGCGGTCTGCCCAACGCATCACCGGGGGCAAACTACCTGTCCTCCAGGACACCTACAGCACCCGATGTCATAGGAAGGCCTAGAAGATCATCAAGGTCAACAACCACCCGAGCCACTGCCTGTTCACCCCACTATCATCCAGAAGGCGACGTCAGTACAGGTGCATCAAAGCTGGTACCGAGAGACTGAAAAACAGCTTCTAGGCCATCAGATTGTTAAAAAGACATCTCTAGGCGGCTTCCACCCGGTTATGTAATCCTGCACCTTAGAGGCTGCCACTTTAATAATGGAACACTTGTCACTTTAATAATGTTTACATATTTTTGCTTTACTCATCTAATTTGTATGTACTGTATTCCGTTCTATGCCACTCCGACATTGCTTGTCCTAATATTTATATATTTCTTAATTCCATTATTTTATTTTAAGATTCATGTGTATTGTTGTAAATTGTTAGATATTACTGCACTGTTGGAGCTAGAAATGGAAGCATTTCAATACACCCGCCATAACATCTGGTTAACATGTGTATGTGACCAATAACATTTCATTTGAATTGATTTGCTGTACGCAGCCAAAGAGCTCTTTGTTCATGTCATCTGACCATAGCGCCGGTTCCAATCCAAGTGCCATTGCCGTTTAGCAAGCTCCAGGCATTTACGTTTGTTGAATGACATGAAAATAGAGGTCATTAGCCACACACACCAGTGGTGTTTTTTTGCTTTGAAGTAAAGATGATTATGCAGAAAAGAACCCCATATATATTGTAAAATATAGTGATGGATCTATGATGTTATGGGGCTATTTTGCCTGGGCCCCTTGTTAGGGTTAATGGCATCATGAACTTTACCCAGTACCAGGACATTTTAGTCAAAAGACTTTGCCTCTGCCAGGCTGAAACTTGGCCGCAATTGGGTTTTGCAGCATAACAATAACCCCAAGCAAACATTGAAATGTGCCAATTACCTCGCAAGGTGAGTTATTGAAAGGCATTGAAAGGCATTGAACATTTTGACCCCTAATTTTAGAGAAAAAGTTGTGTTACTTGTTAAATAAATTATCTTTCTTTTAGCAATTGGCAGGGTAGCCTAGTGGTTAGAGCGTTGGACTAGTAACCAGAAGGTTGCAAGTTCAAACCTCCGAGCTGACAAGATACAAATCTGTTGTTCTGCCCCTGAACAGGCAGTTAACCCGCTGTCATTGAAAATAAGAATTTGTTCTGAACTGACTTGCCTATTTAAATAAAGGTAAAAAAAAATGTGATGGAAATGTGTGTCATGTGAACAGACAGCCTTGAAAATGTCTTAGTGTCATAAATAATCCTTGGTTCCTGCCTGTGCTTTCTAAAGATATGTGACCCGTTTCAGGAAAATAGGCGTATGTCGCAAGTCATGACTTCACAGGTCTTAGCTTCACAGAGCTATGTAACATTTTTGGGGGGCAGAAATGTGTTCCGGAACATGTGAACTTTCAGGTGCCTTAATACCAAACTTGTATGCCATCTGTAAATACCAATACAATTGTTAAATTACGAACATTGTTGTTTAAGCCACACAAAAAGGACAGCAACCTTCCCACTAGCTATGATTGGCTGAGATAATGAGTGGGCTGGACATGCAGAGAGAGGAGTTCAGATTGGAGCTGCACAAGTGTTGCTCTCCACTTTCTGGAGGATCAAGTTTTTAAATCTGTGGAATTAGAGTATGATAGGTAAAGAGATGGAGAAAAAACCTGTCTCCGGATTACATCTTCAAACTAAGGGCAACCGTGGCATGGCATCCGTGATAGGGAGACGCGTCCATCATGCATGATGATGTATACAGGTAAGATAGTTTAGCGTCAGCTAACTATATTTTCAGATATTACATGCTTCTAATTTTGACAGAAAGTGGTTTAATTTCAAGCTAAAATGTACTGTTAGCTGGCTGATTCCCTAGCTAAAGTTATGTGTATGAAGTTATTATTCGTATCCCAGAGCTGTTTACTTTGCTAGTAAGAGCCTAATATTAGCTAGCTAACATTGAACCTGGTTGTTTAGCTCCCAGCAGATTCATGCAGGGTAGTAACGACATTTGGCACTATGTTCATTGTTGTTTAACTAGCTAACGTTACGTGACGTGTGTGATCTTACACGTTGTTTACCTAACTAGTTTCATTGTTTACCTAGCTATCTAGCTAGCTACATGTCTTAAGCTAAAGTGTACAACACCCGTTGAATATGGCCGGTGTCAGTAAACGTCGGCAAAAAAGCGCAATATCCAGGGGTAAACAAATCACCGGCCAGAGAGTCAAGTGTGTGCTCTGAATGCTCCGAGAGCGAAACGAGATGGCTGGGGCTAAAGCTGAAGAGGGTGTGAATGATGCTGAATGGGTGTAGACAAAGAAGAGCTCTTCACTAGATGCCAAAACATTCAAAGGCCATTTTCTCAAAAGTGAGTTTACAAGTTTATCAACTTTCAAAGCAAAATTACTTTCCCATTGTTCAACAAAATTGCAGTGTATGACATACCATTTTGTAGCTCTGAGTCTCTACTTTTATCGAATGTAAAAAACACAATTTTTTTCAACCCTCACAAACAATGCAGTTTTAAAAAATGCAGATAAGAATAAGAAATAAAAGTAACAAGTATTTAAGAGCAGAGTAAAATAACAATAGTGAGACTATATACAGGAGGGAACTGGTACAGAGTCAATATGTGGGGGAACCGGTTAGTTGAGGTAATATGTACATGTAGGCAGAGTTATTAAAGTGATTGTGCATAGATGAAAACAACAGAGAGTAGCAGCGATGTAATAGAGGGGGTGGGGGGGCAATGCAAATAGTCTGCAATGCAAATTTGATTCGGTTTTCAGGAGCCTTATGGCTTGGGATAGAAGCCATTTAGAAGCCTCTTGGACCTAGACTTGGCGCTCTAGTACCGCTTACCGTGCGGTAGCAGAGAGGACAGTTTATGACTAGGGTGGCTGGAGTCTTTGACAATTTTTAGGGCCTTCCTCTACCCTCTGTAGTGCCTTGCGTTCGAAGGCTGGGCAGTTTCCATACTAGGCAGTGATGCAACCAGCAACCATGCTCTCGATGGTGCAGCTGTAGAACCTTTTGAGGGTCTGAGGACCCATGCCAAATCGTTTCAGTCTCCTGAGGGGGAATATTTTTTTGTCGTGCCCTCTTCATGACTGTCTTGGTGTGCTTGGACCATGTTGGTTTGTTGGTGGACACCAAGGAACTTGAAGCTCTCAACCTGCTCCACTGCAGCACCTTCGATGAGAATTGGGGCATGCTCGGTCCTCCTTCTCCTGTAGTCCACAATCATCTCCTTTATCTTGATCACGTTGAGGGAGAGGTTGTTGTCCTGTCACCACACGGCCTATAGGCTGTCTTGATGTTGATCAGGCCTACCACTGTTGTGTCATTGGCAAACTTAATGATGGTGTTGGAGTCATGCCTGGCCGTGCAGTCATGAGTGAACAGGGAGTACAGGAGGGGACTGAGCATGCATCCCTGAGGGGCCCCTGTGTTGAGGATCAGTGTGAAGGATGTGTTGTTACCTACCCTTACCACCTGGGGGCGGCCTATCAGGAAGTCCGGGAATCAGTTTCAGAAGGAGGTGTTTAGTCCAAGAGTCCTTAGCTTATTGATGAGCTTTGGGGGCACTATAGGGTTGAACGCTGAGCTGTAGTCAATGAATAACATTTTCACATAGGTGTTCCTTTTGTCCAGGTTGGAAAGGGTAGTGTGGAGTGCAATAGAGATTGCATCATCTGTGGATCTGTTGGGGCGGTATGCAAATTGGAGTGAGTCTAACGTTTCTGGGATAATGGTGTTGATGTGAGCCATGACCAGCCTTTCGAAGCACGTCATGGCTACAGATGTCAGTGCTATGGGTCGGAAGTCATTTAGGCAGGCTACCTTAGTGTTCTTGGGCACAGGAACTATGGTGGTCTGCTTAAAACATGTTGGTATTACAGACTCGGACAGGGAGAGGTTGAAAATGTCAGTGAAGACACTTGTCTTTTGGTCAGCGCATGCTCGCAGTACACGTCCTGGTAATCCGCCTGGCCCTGCGGCCTTGTGAATGTTGACCTGTTTAAAGATCTTACTCACATCGGCTACGGAGAGCGTGATCACACAGTCTTCCGGAACAGCTGGTGCTCTCATGCATGTTTCAGTGTTATTTGCCTCGAAGCGAGCATAGAAGTACTTTAGCTCATCTGGTAGGCTCGTGTCACTGGGCAGCTCTCGGCTGTGCTTCCCTTTGTAGTCTGTAATAGTTTGCAAGCCCTGCCACATCCGACGGGCGTCAGAGCCGGTGTAGTACGATTCGATCTTAGTCCTGGATTGACGCTTTGCCTGTTTGATGGTATGTCGGAGGGCATATCGGGATTTCTTATAAGCTTCCGGGTTAGAGTCCCGCTCCTTGAAAGCGGCAGCTCTAACCTTTAGCTCAATTCGGATGTTGCCTGTAATCCATGGCTTCTGGTTGGGTTATGTACGTACGGTCGCTGTGGGGATGATGTCATCGATGCACTTATAGATGAAGCCAATGACTGATGTGGTGTACTCCTCAATGCCATCTGAGGAATCCCGGAACATATTCCAGTCTGTGCTAGCAAAACAGTCCTGTAGCTTAGCATTCGCTTCATCTGACCACTTTTTTATTGATCTAGTCACTGGTGCTTCCTGCTTTCATTCTTGCTTGTAAGCAGGAATCAGAAGGATAGAATTATGGTCAGATTTGTCAAATGGAGGGCGAGGGAGAACTTTATATGTTTCTCTGTGTGTGGAGTAAAAGTTTTTTTTTCTTCTGGTTGCACATTTAACATGCTGATAGAAATTTGGTGAAACAGATTAAAGTTTCCTTGCATTAAAGTCCCTGGCTACTAGGAGCGCCGCCTCTATGTGAGCGTTTCCTTGCTTGCTTATGGCGAAAATACAGCTCATTCAATGCTGTCTTAGTGCCAGCCTCTGACTGTTGTGGTATGTAAACAGCTAAGATAAATACAGATGAAAATGCTCTTGGTAGGTAGTATGGTCTACAGTTTATCATGAGATACTCTACCTCATGTGAGCAATAGCTTGTGACTTCCTTAGATATCGTGCACCAGCTGTTATTTACAAAAATACATAATCCACCGCCCCTTTTCTTACCAGACGCCGCTGTTCTATCCTGCCGGTGCAGTGTATAACCAGCCAGCTGTATGTTGATAGTGTCATCGTTCAGCCACGTTTCCGTGAAGCATAAGATATTACAGTTTTGAATGTCCCGTTGGTAGTTTAATCTTCTGCATAGGTCATCTATTTTATTGTCCAAACATTGCATGTTTGCTAGCAGAATGGATGGAAGTGGGGGTTTATTCGATTGCCTATGAATTCTCTGAAGGCAGCCCACCCTCCGGCCCCTTTTTTTCCGCCTCCTCTTCACTCAAATCACGGGGATCAGGGTCTGGGCCTGTTCCCGAGAAAGCAGTATATCGTTCACATTGGCCTCGTCAGACTCGTTAAGGAGCTCTGGATTACGGAGCTCTGGATTACAAGATTTTGGCATTTGGATATTAAGCTGATTGAAGCTGATTGAAATTTGGATGACAAGAGATTGAAATATAGATAATGTCACGTTGGTATGAATGATTCGGGAGACAGGCGCAGGAATGCGTAATATTTGTATTTATTTTTTATTACATGTCTTATCAGTGGAGATTGATGGTGCAACATTATTATGTTTGTGGAGATATGAAGGGAGAAAGTACTATTCCTGATTGTGTTATTACTAAAGAACACTAGTGAATTTGTGATGTAACACAAATGTACAATGAGTTACTAGAGATAACGTAACATAATATTGATTATAATGGTTTACTAGAGATCTGAGGAAGTAACAATAGAAACAATTATAATAATATACAACTTGCACACCCACACGTAGATGTACGTAAGTGGTGTGAAAAGTATTCATAGAAATGAAAGAATGTATAAAAGTTTTAGAGAGTTTAATTCGCTAGGTAGAGATTTATTATGGACAGAACACACCATCTATAGGGGACTGATAGACAGAGCCAGCCCAGTTATTGTGAAAGTAGATCCCAGAAAGAGACTCTAGTATCGAGAGCTACCTTAAAAAAGGAAGCTCCCTCCAAAGTTTGTCTCCTCCCTTCTGAATTAGCAGATTTATTTATAAATTCAATGCATTACATGTTCATCTTAAAACAATAGACATTTAGTAAGTGTGAAGCAGAAAGTGTGATCCGAGTGTATTAGATTGAAAAGGTCTTCGTATTAGGAAGGGAGTCCAAGTTGAGGGAAACAGATATAGAGACTAGTGAAAATAACAAAGTGAATGGTAATTGGCTTTTAGATAACACTCCAATGATGCAATATCTTAGTAATTTGAAGAGTAAATGTTTCAATACAAGGTCACATGACGAACAGAGGGATTGAGCATTGGGACTAAAATTAAATTAGAGGCCGCCGTCTGGTGTTTGGGCTAGCGATAAGCTTCCTGTGGAACTATAGACAGTGGAGAAATTTGAGACAGCGATATGAATAATTGAAGAAGACACATTTTTGACAATTTCCAATTATTATTACTACATTCTATAGTTTGGGTAGCACCAGTGATTTATGTAAAACAATAATCTGCTTCCATTATGTGGAACTGTGTCCAGAATAAGTAGATCCAAGTAAATGTTTTAGTACCGAATATTGAGCTGATAAGTCAGCACTAACTTTTTGAAGGTCCTAGCAGATGTCACGGTCGTCGTAAGCATACACGAACCAATGTGCAGCGTGATCTGGGTTCCACATTTTTATTGAAGTGAAACTTAGAACAAGACAAAATAAAGCAACAACGAAACGTGACTACGTGGTGCACAAAATAATATCCCACAAACACAGGTGGGAAAAATACTACCTAAATATGATCCACAATTAGAGACAACGATTACCAGCTGCCTCTAATTGGGAATCATACAAATCACTAACATAGAAAAAATAAACTAGAACCCCGCATAGAAATATTAAACTAGACTACCCCCTAGTCATGCCCTGACCTACTCCACCATAGAGAAACAAGGACATGACAGCAGATGTGTTAAACAACAGGTTTCATAGTTTTTTGTCACAGGGACAGTTTGTACAGAACTCTATGTCAATGCTACAGGTCAAAATGACAATGATTACAAGAAAGGGGCTCTGGGATTGTTTACTTTACGGGACACTGTATCATCTGATGTGTCTGAAGTATAATTCTGTATACACATGATTTTAATCAAGACTTCCTACCCCAGACACAGTAAACTCAATTAAGATTTTGAATTTTTTGGACTGATTAAGATGTGCAAACTAAGTACATATTTACTTTCTTTCTTCCAGGAATGATGGAATGTCCGCTACCAAGTTTGTCCCGATATGACCCCCTCCTTAGTACCATCTGGCAGAACGTCCAGAATATGTTATTTAAGTTATCATAGGAGACGGTGCCAGACACATGCCTAAACCAAACCTGTGAACTATGCCTATGTAACGTGTCTGTAACCAGTATTTAAGAGATCTAACGGGACTGCCCCAAGGAGAAGAAGCTCACCTCAGACAGGTACTTTATGCATCTAAGTTTGATTGTAATCTATCCAGCATGCTGTTAATAAACAATGATTAATTTAAGATTGACTTTGAGTGTGCCTGTGTAAAATGTCAATGACACATACAATATAGCTCAGAATTTGAATTATTTATTTTATACATAATTTTTTGCTAATCTTTATCAAGGGTGACAATAATTTGGGACCAGACTGTACATATTATGATGTGAGAACGTAATAATTTAATCAGCATTGTATACAGTGGGGGTCTTAAATTGTTGACACCCTTGATAAAGATTAGAAATAATGACCCTGTAAAACAAATCATTCTAATACTGAGTTACATTGTATGCTAAACAAAATAGAAAAATTGTTATTGTATGCTGTCGTGGAAATTTCCTGTATTTACCAAATCATGAGAGCAAACCAGACACAAGTCAGAGTTATCATAAAGTCCATCTTTAATTATATGAGCTCCATCACAACCCTGTGACTCTCAGATCAATTCAGTGTCTATCAATGAATTGTCTGAGAGTCCCTTACACATTGCAACTGAGATCCTTTATAGCAAAGACACACATAGCCAGACAGCATTGGCCATAATTTATCGTTCAGCTTTGTTGTTACGGTGAGTGAATGAGGACCCAAAAGCGAACTAACTTAAACAGAGCTTCTTTAATAACCAAACATAGGTAGGCTCAGATAGACCGGCAGATTCCGACAGGACAGGACAAGGTTACAGCAAACATGACGATAGTCTGGCTCAGGCATGAAACACAACAAACAAGAATCCGACAAGGACAGGAACAGAAACAGAGAGAGATATAGGGACCTAATCAGAGGGAAAAAGGGAACAGGTGGGAAACGGGGTGAATGGGTAGTCAGAGGAGACAAGGAACAGCTGGGGGAAAGCGGGGGAGAAAAGGTAACCTAACAACGACCAGCAGAGGGAGACAGGGTGAAGGGAAAGGACAGAGACAAGACACAACATGACAGTACATGACAGTACCCCCCCACTCACCGAGCGCCTCCTGGCGCACTCGAGGAGGAAACCTGGCGGCAACGGAGGAAATCCTCGATCAGCGCACGGTCCAGCACGTCCCGAGAGGGAACCCAACTCCTCTCCTCAGGACCGTACCCCTCCCAATCAACGAGGTACTGGTGACCACGGCCCCGAGGACGCATGTCCAAAATCCTGCGGACCCTGTAGATGGGTGCGCCCTCGACAAGGATGGGGGGGGGGGGGGGAAGACGAGCGGGGGCGCGAAGAACGGGCTTAATACAGGAGACATGGAAGACCGGGTGGACACGACGAAGGTATCGCGGAAGAAGAAGTCGAACTGCGACAGGATTAATGACCCGAGAAATACGGAACGGACCAATGAACCGCGGGGTCAACTTGCGAGAAGCCGTCTTAAGGGGAAGGTTCTGAGTGGAGAGCCAAACTCTCTGACCGCGACAATATCTAGGACTCTTAGTTCTACGCTTATTAGCAGCCCTCACAGTCTGCGTCCTATAACGGCAAAGTGCAGACCTGACCCTCTTCCAGGTGCGCTCGCAACGTTGGACAAAAGCCTGAGCGGAGGGGACGCTGGACTCGGCGAACTGAGATGAGAACAGCGGAGGCTGGTACCCGAGGCTACTCTGAAAAGGAGATAGCCCGGTCGCAGACGAAGGAAGCGAGTTGTGGGCGTATTCTGCCCAGGGGAGCTGTTCTGACCAAGACGCAGGGTTGCGAAAAGAAAGACTGCGTAAGATGCGACCAATAGTCTGATTGGCCCGTTCTGCTTGACCGTTAGACTGGGGGTGAAAGCCGGAAGAGAGACTGACGGAAGCCCCAATCAAACGGCAAAACTCCCTCCAAAATTGAGACGTGAATTGCGGACCTCTGTCCGAAACGACGTCTGACGGAAGGCCATGAATTCTGAAAACATTCTCGATGATGATTTGTGCCGTCTCTTTAGCAGAAGGAAGCTTAGCAAGGGGAATGAAATGAGCCGCCTTAGAGAACCTATCGACAACCGTAAGAATAACAGTCTTCCCCGCTGACGAAGGCAGTCCGGTGACAAAATCTAAGGCGATGTGAGACCACGGTCGAGAGGGAATGGGAAGCGGCCTGAGACGGCCGGCAGGAGGGGAGTTACCGGACTTAGTCTGCGCGCAGACCGAACAAGCAGCCACGAAACGACGCGTGTCATGCTCCCGGGTGGGCCACCAAAAACGCTGGCGAATGGAAGCAAGCGTACCCCGAACGCCAGGGTGGCCGGCTAACTTGGCAGAGTGAGCCCACTGAAGAACGGCCAGACGAGTAGGAACGGGAACGAAAAGAAGGTTCCTAGGACAAGCGCGCGGCGACGGAGTGTGAGTGAGCGCTTGCTTTACCTGCCTCTCAATTCCCCAGACAGTCAACCCGACAACACGCCCCTCAGGGAGAATCCCCTCGGGGTCAGTGGAGGCTACTGAAGAACTGAAGAGACGAGATAAAGCATCAGGCTTGGTGTTCTTAGAGCCCGGACGATAAGAAATCACGAACTCGAAACGAGCGGAAAACAGCGCCCAACGCGCCTGACGCGCATTAAGTCGTTTGGCAGAACGGATGTACTCAAGGTTCCTATGGTCAGTCCAAACGACAAAAGGAACGGTCGCCCCCTCCAACCACTGTCGCCATTCGCCTAGGGCTAACCGGATGGCGAGCAGTTCGCGGTTTCCCACATCATAGTTACGTTCCGACGGGGACAGGTGATGAGAAAAATACGCGCATGGGTGGACCTTGTCGTCAGAGAGGGAGCGCTGAGAAAGAATGGCTCCCACGCCCACCTCTGACGCGTCAACCTCGACAACGAACTGTCTAGAGACGTCAGGTGTAACAAGGATAGGAGCGGATGTAAAACGATTCTTGAGGAGATCAAAAGCTCCCTGGGCGGAAACGGACCACTTAAAGCACGTCTTGACAGAAGTAAGGGCTGTGAGAGGAGCTGCCACCTGACCGAAATTACGGATGAAACGACGATAGAAGTTTGCGAAGCCGAGAAAGCGCTGCAGCTCGACGCGTGACTTAGGGGCGGGCCAATCAATGACAGCTTGGACCTTAGCGGGATCCATCTTAATGCCTTCAGCGGAAATAACAGAACCGAGAAATGTGACGGAGGAGGCATGAAAAGTGCACTTCTCAGCCTTCACAAAAAGACAATTCTCTAAAAGGCGCTGGAGGACACGTCGAACGTGCTGAAGATGAATCTGGAGTGACGGTGAAAAAATCAGGATATCGTCAAGGTAAACGAAAACAAAGATGTTCAGCATGTCTCTCAGGACATCATTGACTAATGCCTGAAAGACAGCTGGAGCGTTAGCGAGGCCGAAAGGAAGAACCCGGTATTCAAAGTGCCCTAACGGAGTGTTAAACGCCGTCTTCCACTCGTCCCCCTCCCTGATGCGCACGAGATGGTAAGCGTTACGAAGGTCCAACTTAGTGAAAAACCTGGCTCCCTGCAGGATCTCGAAGGCTGAGGACATAAGAGGAAGCGGATAACGATTCTTAACTGTTATGTCATTCAGCCCTCGATAATCTATGCAGGGGCGCAGAGACCCGTCCTTCTTCTTGACAAAAAAAAACCCCGTTCCGGCGGGAGAGGAGGAGGGGACTATGGTACCGGCGTCAAGAGCTACAGACAAATAATCCTCGAGAGCCTTACGTTCGGGAGCCGACAGAGAGTATAGTCTACCCCGGGGGGGAGTGGTTCCCGGAAGGAGATCAATACTACAATCATACGACCGGTGTGGAGGAAGAGAGGTGGCCCTGGACCGACTGAACACCGTGCGCAGATCGTGATATTCCTCCGGCACCCCTGTCAAATCACCAGGCTCCTCCTGTGAAGAAGAGACAGAGGAAACAGGAGGGATAGCAGACATTAAACATTTCACATGACAAGAGACGTTCCAGGAGAGGATAGAATTACTAGACCAATTAATGGAAGGATTATGACAAACTAGCCAGGGATGGCCCAAAACAACAGGTGTAAAAGGTGAACGAAAAATCAAAAAAGAAATGGTTTCGCTATGATTACCAGAAACAGTGAGGGTTAAAGGTAGCGTCTCACGCTGAATCCTGGGGAGAGGACTACCATCCAGGGCGAACAAGGCCGTGGACTCCCTTAACTGTCTGAGAGGAATGTCATGTTCCCGAGCCCAGGTCTCGTCCATAAAACAGCCCTCCGCCCCAGAGTCTATTAAGGCACTGCAGGAAGCTGACGAACCGGTCCAGCGTAGATGGACCGACAAGGTAGTGCAGGATCTTGAAGGAGAGACAGGAGTAGTAGCGCTCACCAGTAGCCCTCCGCTTACTGATGAGCTCTGGCTTTTACTGGACATGAAGTGACAAAATGACCAGCAGAACCGCAATAGAGACAGAGGCGGTTGGTGATTCTCCGTTCCCTCTCCTTAGTCGAGATGCGGATACCTCCCAGCTGCATAGGCTCAGCTCCCGAGCCGGCAGAGGAAGATGGTAGTGATGCGGAGAGGGGGGCAACGGAGAACGCGGGCTCCTTTCCACGAGCTCGGTGACGAAGATCAACCCGTCGCTCAATGCGAATAGCGAGTTCAATCAAGGAATCCACGCTGGAAGGAACCTCCCGGGAGAGAATCTCATCCTTTACCTCTGCGCGGAGACCCTCCAGAAGACGAGCGAGCAAAGCCGGCTCGTTCCAGCCACTGGAGGCAGCAAGAGTGCGAAACGCAATAGAGTAGTCTGTTATGGATCGATTGCCTTGACATAGGGAAGACAGGGCCCTGGAAGCCTCCTCCCCAAAAACAGATCGATCAAAAACCCGTATCATCTCCTCCTTAAAGTCCTGATACTGGTTAGTACACTCAGCCCTTGCCTCCCAGATTGCCGTGCCCCACTCACGAGCCCGTCCAGTAAGGAGAGATATGACGTAGGCGACACGAGCAGTGCTCCTGGCGTAAGTGTTGGGCTGGAGAGAAAACACAATATCACACTGGGTGAGGAACGAGCGGCATTCAGTGGGCTCCCCAGAGTAACACGGCGGGTTATTGATTCTGGGCTCCGGAGATTCGAAAGCCCTGGAAGTGGCCGGTGGATCGAGGCGGAGATGGTGAACCTGTTCTGTGAGGTTGGAGACTTGGGTGGCCAGGGTCTCAACGGCATGTCGAGCAGCAGACAATTCCTGCTCGTGTCTGCCTAGCATCGCTCCCTGGATCTCGACGGCTGAGTGGAGAGGATCCGAAGTCGCTGGGTCCATTCTTGGTCGGATTCTTCTGTTAGGTCGGATTCTTCTGTTACGGTGAGTGAATGAGGACCCAAAAGCGAACTAACTTAAACAGAGCTTCTTTAATAACCAAACATAGGTAGGCTCAGATAGACCGGCAGATTCCGACAGGACAGGACAAGGTTACAGCAAACATGACGATAGTCTGGCTCAGGCATGAAACACAACAAACAAGAATCCGACAAGGACAGGAACAGAAACAGAGAGAGATATAGGGACCTAATCAGAGGGAAAAAGGGAACAGGTGGGAAACGGGGTGAATGGGTAGTCAGAGGAGACAAGGAACAGCTGGGGGAAAGCGGGGGAGAAAAGGTAACCTAACAACGACCAGCAGAGGGAGACAGGGTGAAGGGAAAGGACAGAGACAAGACACAACATGACAGTACATGACATTTGTCTCCTAAACTATGTTCTTTTCTCAAACTCAGAACCATAAAACAAATCCTCATATCAACAGGCATATATCACATCCACCCTATCTTGACAAGATCACAGAGACACATTGACTGGCACACAGACATTGTGGAGCCAAGTGATACACGCTTGACCTCTCCCCTCTCTGCGGCCCAAGCAACTTAGTCCTGACAGAGAACAGATAACTGCAACCCGGCCACAGTATTATACACAGATAAACATTCTGATGAGAAGTAACTTACAAACATATGATGAATATAAAACATCTTACCTATGTTACCAACTAATTCTGATTATTCCCCAACAATGCCAATACAATTGCTCGGAGAAAGAGATGTTGTTTGCTTCCCGAGGGGCGCTGCGGTCTAAGGCACTGCATCGTAGTGTTAGCTGTGTCACTACAGATCCTGGTTCTATTCTAGGCTGTGTCGCAGCCGGCCGCGACTGGGAGACCCATGAGGCAGTGCACAATTGGCCCAGCATCGTCTGGATTAGGGGAGGGTTTGGCCGGATGGCCGGGATGTCCTTGTCCCAACGCACTCTAGCAACAACTGTGTCTGGCCGGGCACATGCACGCTGACTCGGTCGCCAGGTGTACAGTGTTTCCTCCGACACATTGGTGCGCCTGGCTTCCAGGTTAAGCGGGCATTGTGCATTAAGACATTGATGGACGTCAAATAGTGACTTGTATCACAGGCGACCTGGCTGAGTTTTCAATTTATTTTGAAATTTGTCAAAAAGTTTTCCAAATGTGGGGGGAATTTTGGATAAAATGTCCATTGTTTGATATGAAAATAAGATAAATACCAAATGTAAACACATAAACTGATCCTTCGTGAAACACAAAGATAATGTTGTCCCTAGTGGCTGGTTTCCTACTATGTGATAGGCTAAAATCAAAAAATATATATTGTCATCGCTGGATTCGAACTTGCAACTTTTGGAATCAGATGCTTATGACAGATTTGGAGTAAGAGGTAGATGCTTACAACACATACGGAATTGGAGGCAGATGCTTACACCCATCTGCCACCCCCTTCCCCCATCTGCCACCCCCTTCCCCCTTCCACAACGCCCTAGCAATACCGAGACCTACTAGGATTTTGGATAAAATGTGCAATGTTCGACATGAAAATAAGATAAAAAAAACTAACTTAAACACATAAACTGAGCCTTTGTGAAACACAAATATAGCATTAGAACTTTTTGAGTCAAGTACATGGTACTATTTGACAAATGTGTAAATGTGTCAAAAACTCTGTCTTACCAGCTCTATTTGTCGAGAATAACTGGGTCTGTGTAGAGAATGACTGGATCTGCTCTGCGCAGTATGATGAGGTCTGATCCTTCAGACTGAAGTGGTATAGTGAGAACTCAGGTGTAAATACAGTTGAATTAGTATTCTAAGCTAAGCTCTGTCTAAATAATTATACATTCAAAACACAAAAGGCCAACCAGTGCAATAAAACACATAGGGGCCGATTCCGACGTAGAATTTCACAGCTTTGCTAAGCATGCCTTTTGTATGCATTCAGTGTTTTGCATTCAGACTTACCTTATTAAGTCACGTAATGGGCTTTGCAGGCGTGGTTCCCTTGCATGCTAAATAAATGTAATTCAACCGAAAACCATCCCTAAGCCATCCCTTTTAACTCGGTGTACCTTTAATTCAAATTTTGTTGACAGACTAAAATATATTGAGAAAACGGGTTCAGGAAATAGAGATCAATGAAGGAATTCCATCTACAGTGGTTCTTCCTGTAAAAGTTGGGTCATACTGCAGCACATCTTGCGGGCTGCACAGAATTCTATGGCACATTATTTAATTGTCAGCCACTGTTGCCATTAATGCTAGTTAGTGCTAGTTTGACCACCAGAGGGCATCTTTGAGAAGCATTTGATAGTCTTCAATATTGTCTGTACTAGAGAATTTAAAACTGAAACGGAGCTGAAATAGTTGACCACACTATTACTAGGCTATTACTTCAAATCCTATTGCTTCAAACTTCAATATGCTTTTTAAATAAGTAAGACCTACACCACTTTTAACAGCACATTACTCAACACTAGGGTGACTCATGTCACCTATGGTAGGCCTACAGTATATCTAAAATATTTTTTTGTCACTGACGTGACTCTTCAACAATAATTTAATTCAGAGAATTGGAGGATTTGTCAAGGGGTGCGTAACTGGTGGCATGGAAGTCAAACGCAGGAGAGCAGAATCTGGTAAATAGCCGGTGCCGTTTAATGTACATAACTACTGGCATACAAAAATAACAAAACACATGGGCATAAAAGCCTGTATCGCACCAGTCACATAAAGCACATGTACTTACAATAAACAATTCCCGACAAGGACATGGGGAAAACAGAGGGAACATATACAATATGTAATTAGGGACTTGAAACCAGGTGAGTTCGACAACCAGACAAAACAAATGGAACATGAAAATTAGATAGATGATGGCTAGAAGACCGGTGACGTCGACCGCCGAACTTCCGCCCGAACAAGGAGAGGAACCGACTTCGGTAGAAGTCGTGACAGGATTCTAAATGAATATCTAAGGGGCATTTTTTTGTTAAGGCAAAACTGATCTGAGAGAATATTTTTAAGGGGCTTTTATATAATTCTAAAAAATAACGATAATTTGTGTGTGTGTGTGTGTGTGTGATAGTGATATTGTTTTCGTTTTCAAATAACCGAAAGTGAGTGAGAAAAAGATCATTATTGAACATAGGGTGAGACATTTTTTATAATTTGTAAATAAAGCCAGTTTGTTATTTAGAATGATTTATTTCTGTTTTCGGAGGGAGAGAAACCAAAAGCCCACTGTCATCTCATGGGTCTCCCGGTCGCTGATGGCACTACTGAACCTGTATCAACACAGTTTGCACTGCCATGCCTTGTCTTAGACCACTGCACCACTCGAGAGGCTCCATAATGGTGCTGTACCACGTGACCGGCCGAAAGTAGGCTACAGTACTACAGTAAGAGCAAAATAATCCTAACATCTCCACACCCTAATTGTAGTGTAAGTTTCTCTTAGAATAAAAACCTTACTTGAACAACATTCTTAGTAAGTAATACTGACGAGTAGTAACAAATAAATAAGTGTATTTTTCTGGGTGTTCGCGTGTAGGACTGAAGAATAGCAATTCTTACACTACTGTTCTAAATTCAATCACCTTCTTCATCCTCATCATTTAGTTGAAATTCTATTTTGAAGTCGTGCACAATTATCGGTTTCTATTTGGTTTATGTCGCCCATTCATTGTTAGTTAGAGACACATTAGGCCTTGGGATCCAAAAGCATAATGAGTTCTCTAACTCCCCCTTGCGCTGATCTGGAGCACTCAAGTAGTGACGCAGGGGGGAGGGGACAAGAAACTTTATGACCAACCTTGAGCAATGTAGAAGCAACCGTTATTTTTCATACTTTGATCAGATTTCCTTCAAATATCATCCAATTTCATGAAAAACATGATTTTGACTGTTCACGACCTTTAACACTAGATAATTTGCTGTTGTAATAATCACAAAGTTAAAACACATGTATAGGACTTCATTTATAAACTATATTAAACTACCGTGGGTATTTGAAAAGTCGGTCTTTTCAAATAAACTACAAACTACAAAATTTTCTGCCCAGGTCTAGTGTTTAAGGGGGATTAGTATAGCCCCACTCGCTCTGAGACACATGCCGTTATTGTAGCGATGGACAGCCCAATGGGCCGTGAAATCAAACATGGGTGCTACCAGCCAAGCCTAGCTGTGTGTGTGTGTGTGTGTGTGTGTGTGTGTGTGTGCGTGCGCGTGTGTGTGTGTGTGTGATTGTGTTACCTGTGTGTGTGTGTGTGTGTGTGTGTGTGTGTGTGTGTGTGTGTGTGTGTGTGTGTGTGTGTGTGTGTGTGTGTGTGTGTGTGTGTGTGTGTGTGTGTGTGTGTGTATGTGTGTGTGTGTGATAGTGAATTAAAGTATATTAGCATGGGTACAGGCTACAGGGCAGGAGATCCCATCTGTTATTTATCCAGAGTGGAGTTTCTGAAATGGTGGATCTTGACACAGAGTCCTAGGGATTCACCATACTCCACCATATGATACACTTTATTGTTTGTTTGGAAATGTATTTTCCCCAAGAGGGTTTGATCTTCCAAAGGTGGCACATTCATGAAGATGCCTTAATTAATGTAGATATGTAAATATTGTATATTATATAGTGCATGTTGTATTACAGTCTTGGTCCTCAGAGACAGTTGAGGATACATGGTGCGAATAGCAGTGGAGGCTGATACAGAGGTGTTGTGTTGGGGGTTAGGGTTAATTTGTATTTTCATTTGTGCATTCATTCCCCATTAAGATAATGTTGAGCTTAATATGCAGTAACTACTACACAACCTAATGAATATCTGCTTGCCTTGAATAACTAAGTCATGTTGAAGACGTTTTCTCCTGCTTTGTGCCAACTGAATGTGACCCTGATGTGGAGCAGAGGCCTTTAGGCCGGACTTCCAGTTGGGGCATGGCCCTGGCAGCAGCTCAGCACAGAGGCTCTGTGTGCGTCCCAAATAGCACCCTATTCCCTATGTACTTTACAAAACTAGTGCACTATATAGGGAATAGGGTGCCATTTGGGATGTAGCATCTGTGTATTGATGTAGGGCTATTGGTCTTCAAATGAAACAAACATGAATGTTTCCAGGCATGTAAATGATTAACCATGAATAGCTGTAGAGACTACCAGGGAATATATTCAAATAGGAAAGAGTCATTGCTGGATACGGATAACACTGTCTCACCATCTTTGCATATACCCTTCCATCTTACTAAGGTTTGATGTTTGTTTTAACAGTGAAGCTATGCTAGCAATGTACAAGGTTGTGTACTGTGCTGTTTGAGAGAGCGAGTGAGAGATTCATACAAACCAAGTGACACATTTGACTTTCAAATAGGATCTTTGTTTACTTTCACAGCCAGCTGTCTAGCTGTTCACTGTCTGTAGCAGCCACAGAGACTGGAGGGGGCTTGGGCTTAGTACAGCAGAGGGGAGGACAACTTTGAGGAAATGTAGCATGGCATGGGTCCTAATTGGCACCCTATCCACTATATAGTGCACTACTGTTGACCAGGGCCCACAGGGAATGTGGTGCCATTTGGGACGTACACATGGGTGGGCAGAGTACTGTACATTTAATGTTGCCTATAATCTTCAATGAGGAACGTTGTAACACTTCACTTGAGCCATGTGGTAATTGACGCAAAGACGCAGTAAATAGACAAGGGCATTTTGTATTCAACACACTTGAAAGAGAATTTAGAAAAGGCTCAAATTAGCATAGTAGTTTCTTTAGTTTCTTAACCATTCCATCACGATCCCAGTGTAAACTTGTCAGCTGGTATTTTACGGAATAGACTGTGTTTGTTTTAAAGATGGGCCTGTGGTGCATTGACAGGCCCAACGTGGCTTAAACACCCTTTTCCAAGAAGTGCTAGACGATGCTTTTCAGGCCACGCTTTCTGAGTGGCTAAAGTGGCAAGCCAGAGGGTGTGTGTCTGTGCAAGTGTAAAATGTGTACATGTATGTGTGCGAGAGTGTGTGTGTGTGTGTGTGGTGCGTGCCTGCCTGCATTTTTGCACGTGTGTATGCATTCATGTGTGTGTGTGTGTGCACTGGCATCTGTGTGTGTATGCGCTTACTTTTGTGTGTGTGTGTATGAGGGCAGAACTCCCAGGAAGGCACGGGGCAGGCTGACCCTGAGTGTGATGATGCAAGAACACAGCAAGCTGAGAGGGATAATGTGGCCTGCCAGGCAGATCCACTCATAATGGGGTGATACCACTTTAGAGGAAAATACAAAGACTTAAACTGTGGGTTTCCGTGCCATGCCGTCTCAGTTCTGTTCTGCTCTCTGGGACTGCAGGCCTGAAAGCTGTTGATATAACCAATGGATGAGGAGGAGAGAGGGGAAAGGAGAGTAGAGAGTGTATCTCTCTCTGGGGCTACCTTCCCCCTTGAGAGAGTTTGGGGGACAGGATGTGTGTGTGCATAACATATCGTACATGCGTCTGTCTGTGTGTGTTCACTCCTGAGTATGTGTGTCTGTGCATCTTGTCGTGGAAATTTCCTCTATTTACCAAATCATGAGAGCAAACCACACACAAGTCAGAGTTGGTTATCACAAAGTCCATCTTTAATTATATGAGCTCTATCACAACCCTATGACTCTCAGATCAATTCAGTGTATATCAATGAATTCTCTGAGAGTCCCTTACACATTGCAACTGAGATCCTTTATAGCAGAGACACACATATCCAGACAGCGTAGGCATAATTTATCGTTCAGCTTTGTCTCCTAAACTATGTTCTTTTCTCAAACTCAGAACCATAAACAAATCCTCCATATCAACAGCCATATATCAAATCCATCCTATCTTGACAAGATCACAGAGACACACTGACTGGCACACAGACATTGTGGAGCCAAGAGATACACGCTTGACCTCTCCCCTCTCTCCGGCCCAAGCAACTTAGTCTTGACAGAGAACAGATACTGCAACCCCGCCACAGTATTATACAAACACATTCTGATGAGAAGTAACTTACAAACATATGATGAATATAAAACATCTTACATATGTTACCAACTAATTCTGATTATTCCCCAACAATCTGTGCATGTGTGTGAGTGTGTCCATGCTCTTTTGTCTGTGTGTGAGAGCATGATCCCCCTGATTCAGCTTCAGAGATCACAGTCAGGAAATTGAGTCCAGTATAAAGTATTGGATGAGGCTTGGCCCTAGGGGCACATCGAACCTGCCCTGAGTGGTCTGGGTCTCAATGTCAAACACGGGTCTACAGTCAGAACCCTCCCTCTCCCAACAGCTCACCGCTTCCCCACTTCTGCACGGATCCAGTGTCTCAGGTCTCAGACAGCCGATGTGGTTTGTGTGTATGCACGCATGTGTATACATGTGTGTGCGCTTAAGTGCGAAAGTATGTGTGTGTGTGTGTGTGTGTGTGTGTGTGTGTGTGTGTGTGTGTGTGTGTGTGTGTGTGTGTGTGTGTGTGTGTGTTTGGACAGTGGAGCAGGATAAGCAGTTTGTCTCTGGAGGTGGAGTTCACAGTGATCAATAGGACACATTCTAATCAGGGGAGGGGGCAACATCCTGTACATTGGATTGGAATGGTCAGGGGGAGCTGTTTGAGTGTCGCGACTCAATGGCCCCAGTGTGGGAGAGTAGGCCAGTATGTGTGTGTGTGTGTGTGTGTGTGTGTGTGTGTGTATGTTCTTGCCTGCCTGTGTGTGCGCATGTGCATGAATGCCCGTGTACGTGTGTGTGTTCACCCAGGGTTAAGCCTGATCCAAGAGCCACCAGAGCCCCACACTAATGAATGATAATGGATTAGAAGTAGAAAGGGAAGGGAAGGTGGGTTGCCAGGTTGAGAGGCGAAGGGCTTTAGACAAACGGCCACTTGAGAGAGGCTACAGTTCAGAGCCATCACAGATACACAGATACAGGCTGTGGGTTAGCTAAAGCTGGACCCTATTCCCTACATAGTGCACTACTTTTGGTCAAAAGGGAATGCCATTTGGGGCACATGCATTATCTCTGGCGTAATGATAAACACAGGAAGTGTTGGGGACCTGGGAGTCCTGGGCTGGGATAATAAAAGGCCATTGTATCACAGGGAGTTGATCACAGACAGCTACTGT